>NC_056732.1:1369071049-1369073549 GCF_019279795.1 Protopterus annectens | reverse complement strand
AGCACTTGTGTCTACCTTGGATGGGGGGATACTCTGCGCACTTACGCTGTATAACTTCTCCTTGCCTTCCTTGGACACATCCAGGGTCACAAAGTGGGGGAGTGGAGTGCAACAAGTATGTCACAATTTGAGATGCCTCTGGCTGATGGTGATGGCCCTGACACATTTGTCATACCTCTTAGCCTCAGAACAAGAAATCTGGACAAAGCCATAAACAGTAGTGGGACAAAAGCCCAAAAATAAGGACAATTTTTAATTATTGCTCTTATAAACCTAGAAAGATAATAGAATAAGTAGGTATTGCATTAGTATGCTTTTTCTGAAGGGTATGAAATCTGAAACTCAAATGTCTGTCATTATTTTCTAACTTCAATCTTTAATGATTTGCCACTAATTTGCCAGAAAACCACAATTTTATGAAAAACGGACTAAAAATGCAATGCAAAAATATAAAATAGCCACACAATGCAGCTGGGAACCTGTCAAAGAAGGGACACTTTTTAATATTAGTACTGTTAACTTGAGCAGCTGACAAAATAAGAGAATCTACATACATTTCTGAAATTAAAAGTAATCTATAACTCTGATCATTACAATTATTTATTAATTGTAAATCCTCCACATTTTCTTCCAAATTTGCCATTTTGTGTTGGGATTATTAGGGGAATAGCAACATTTTGAGCCAAAATCAGGGACAGTTGAGAGGTTTGGATATATGTCTTATTCTATAAAGTGATTTATTTGCACATACATCTCATCCTCTTAAAGCAGGAAATATGGACAAGGCCAAATATATTGGGGGAATATGCAAACAGTACTAAAACTTTTTCTTGTACAAACTTAGTTGACAGAACAACAGGTCTTGCTTTAGCATGCATTTTTCTGAAGAGTATGAAGTCTGAAAGTCAATGTCTGTCATTATTAAGTGACTTCATTCCTAAATGATTTGCCAGAAAAACACAAATTTTAAGAGGAACAAATGAAAAATAAGAAGCAAAAATCTATTAATTCTGTAAAAATCTGGACAGTTAAGAGGTATAGTTCAGCTGTGGCTGTCTGAGTTTGCTGCCCTTCCTTCCTCACAAAATCATGGTTGAATGGGGTCTCCCCCCTGCAGCTATTCCAGTGTTCCATTACTTGGCTATTTCACCCCATTTACCATAAACACTCTAATGGGTATACTAATTTACTTCTACAATAATTTGGATTTCATTTAAAAGTTTTATTTTACATTTTACAGCACAAACACTAATAGACATCTGCTAAACAAAGCAATGCAGTCTCACAGTGAAAATAGACTTAGCATTACAACTTCTCTGCCCTTGAAACTCACATTCATTGAAACAGCATTGAAACCCACATTCAAAGAAAATACATCTGGCCAGTGGCAGATAAAGATTAACTTTGGGCTGTTTTCAAGTCATAGGCCCCTTCACAGGAAACATATATGTGATCTTTGATAAACCTTCCTGATTGTATTAAATTATATTCATTGTGTAATACAGTACAGCTATTAGAGGGCAATTAAAATTTATTGTTATGAACGTTGTTCCAGTAAACAATGAAACAAAATGCATGCACCAATAATGACAAAACTGTCATTTCAGAACATTTCTATCATAAAAGTCTACTCAAACTTCTACAATCCACCAGTATCAGTAAATATGCACAATCTCTGCAGAAGTAAAAGTCATCTAAATAATTCCACATTAAATAGGTCTGTAACTAAGGAAGGTTGCTGCTAGCAAACAACTTTATATTTCATTGATTCATCTACAAATAAAGTGTGTTGCCATTGAGGAATAAATTGCCTATGTGACATTAAAAAAATGATAAGCTAGTAATATTGCAATAGGGAATGGATGGCAAACTGCTAACAGGTTCATCCTTACTACGTATCTCCGCCAAAGAGGACATTCTCTGGACTGCAGCATCCACTCCCTTTAAAAATACAATATAGTACAGTATCAGCAAATCATCTATATACTGTGGGAGTAGAACCCACAGCCTTCTGTATCAAAAGCAAGTACACTTCCTGTTGTGCTATTTACAATAAAAGCAGTTGCAGCATTAAACTTCTCTTCAAGCTTCAGCTCCTTGTAAAATCCACTTGACACTCAACTGTATCTCTCAACTTTGAAGCACAAGAAATCTGTAAAAAGCCAAAATTTATTGGGGGCAAAAGCCTCTAAACTAGGGAAACATTTTGAACTTTGCTTGTATAATCTTGGAAAGTTTCTAGAGTAAAGTGCTGTGTTACCACGAGGCATTTCACTGCTAATACTTGAACCCAGGACCCTGCACACTACAGTCAGAGCAACATACCACTGTGCCAAATCAGTTTCTTGAAAAGAGGGTAAAATGAAACTTAAATGTCTATCATTTAGTGAATTCAATTCTCACCATGGCTCTCAACCTCTTAGCACAAAACACTGAGACAAAGCCAATAATGGGGAAATACAGCTCCCAAACATATTCAGTGAATTCAGTTCTCACCATA
>NC_056732.1:1368956049-1369066049 GCF_019279795.1 Protopterus annectens | reverse complement strand
TGTAAACATTGGTGGTAGGTGATTAAGTCATGTCAACTAATTTTGCCAAAAAGTGGGCATTGGAATTTATCGGTAATCAGTAGACTGATGATCTGACCTATGACTGGGACACATGCTAATGGTGGGAGTGGTCTATGTGTCCCTACTGGTCATTTGGTGACCACCATAAAGCCCACTATCCTTGAGTGAATAAGCTACACACCAGACAAAAATGAACTAAGAATTGTTACACTGAGTATATATTCACTGACACCATGAAGCTTGGATGATATGTTTGTAAGGACAATACTGGATAACCTGTGAACCCAGGTGAGTTAAGGAAGGGCAGTGCAAGAAAGTCATTTGTTTTGATATCCAGTGCCTACTACTCAGAGAAAAACAGAAGTGTTTTGGGAAATGTGGTGAGAAAAAAAAGTCTTCTGATGACAAGTAAGAGATGTCATTAGAATCAGTGACAGACTCATGGCAGTCAAACTCCAGTGTGAAAATAGGGCAGTATTCATAATATCAGCCTATGGCCCACAGCATGGCTCTGTTGTTGAAGAAAATAGGACATTCAGACAGTAGTTGCAGAACCTCCTAGATAAAGTGAAAAAAAAAAGAGTTGATGTTGATAATGGGAGACCAGAGAGAACATGATAGGAGGACTGCCAATAAAGACCTGCCTGGGTCTATATGGGTGGTTCAAGAAGAATAAATAAGGAGAAGCCAGTTTAGACTTCTGTCTGGCAAATGGCTAAATGGAGCCCAGCACATGGTTTACCGTAAAAGACAGTCACAAGATCACATACAAAGAGTGGTCAGTATACAACTCAGGTAGATTGCCTCCCAGGGCACTGGGATAGTATTGGAGATTGTAGAGTCATTCCCAATGAAATAGTCAGCTGCCATCAGAAACCTCTGGTAGACACAATCAGCAGCAAATGATAGTTAGAGAAGACTTTAATATCAACACAGAATAGGCTGAGGACTTGGAAAATGACTGGAGTGAAAATGGAAGAGTTCAAAGAAATAGGACTTTAGCATATCTGGAACAGAAGAAAACAGGTGGAGTTGAAGGATAACTGCATCTTAAACAGCATTTGTGAGATCTATAGAAGATATGCAGCCAATCCAGGTATGGAAATTAATTACATAAGGAAAGCTGGCAGTAGAATGCCAGAGCCCAGGAAGTTACCAAAAGAAAGAAAGAGGGCCAAAAGAAGTGTGAGACAGAAAAGATAAACCAGGCTGAGAAGGAATGCTGGTGGACTAGCCAAGGGGCTAAGAGAACAGCCAAAATGGCTGAAAAAATACTGTGTCAGAGAAACTCTACCAAATTCGGTAAAATGACTCAGCAGATTGCTCAGATAAACTCTATCATGTTGCAAAAAAACAAAATAAAGATAAAGATAGTTGCTGGATGACATTCATAGTGAATGCCGGCAAAAATCTACTCACCACTACAACGAACATTAAAGGCAGATGGAAAAAAGGAGTTCAAGCAGCTTCTGAACGAAGAAAACCCAACAGTAGTTCGATTACCCCATGCATATCCTACAGTCAAAGAGGAAGAAGAATCCATCCTAGGAGAAGAGTGAGTACTAAGGAAAATGAAGTCAGGGAAAACTGCAGGTTCTAATCAAGTCAACCTAGATATGATCATGATTTTGGTGGAGTTAGAGGAGAAAGGTCTCCTGAGATTACTCATTGCAGTATGTATCCCAGATGACTGGTGAATTAATATTCTAGAACATTGGGGGCATTTGCATCTCTGGGCAGCACAGATTTAGACTCCTGTCACTGCATGGAAGTGTTGGAGAGGGTGATTGATAGATGAATATGGAAAGCAATAGAAAGTGAGGTAGGAGATGAGCAGTTCAGATTCATATTAAAGATGCAGTGCAACACAAGCCAATGTTTATAGTCAGGCAGACTGACAGTGAAAAAGAAGATGGAGATGAGGAAAGACTTGAATTGTGCATTTCTAGACTTGGAGAAATCAAGTCTTGCAATGCTCAAAGTCCCAAAAAATTGTAGAATTAGTGCTGGCCATGTACATGAACCAACTGAACAGGAATTTCATTATTCTAGGGGACTTTAACTACCTGATGATAAACTGGTATACCCGTATCTCAATTGTCTGTCTTTTACACTCAAAAATTCCATGATTTCATTTAAAAAAATTGGACAAAATTGTCAAAGAATCTGCTAGAGGACAATGTTTTCTGGACCTGGCCTTTATCAGTATGGCACTGATATCAATTATTCCTCTAGTACTCCCTTTCCCAGCTAAATCCAATTACAGTCTGGTAACCTTTTCTTTCAAAATCTCAAAACAGTTAGATGCAGACATCACTAAGTTGAGAGACTTCAGATATACAAACCTTCTATAATTCTATGATTAAATCCCTAGATTCAAGTTTATTTGTATTACCCAAGATATTGTCACAGCAAGTAATTATGCAAACCCCCTCTCGGCACTCCTGGATGAATGCATTGACTTGACAGTTCCTACCAGATCCAAAAAAATGGGAGGTTTAAAAATAAATCTGCCTGGTAGCCAACATGCATTAATAAGAAATACAGTTAAAAAGAAAAAAACAGTTTTTAAACAACTATACTTATATCAAACCAAGTTAATGTTGAAAAGCTATTACACAAACTTAAAACACCATCAAGAAAAAGAAGGCATGCAATGAATTTAGACTAGTATCAAAAGATAAGCTCAGTTGCAGCTCATTTTTTAATTATGTTAGAAAACTAAGGAATAACACCAAGCACTGCTTAAAACATATCAAATGTAGCATTGCCTACATGGATACAGTAGATATGGCCAATATGTTAGAAAGCAAAGTCAATGCAAATTTCACCTCCAAAATGACTATGTGAATCCCACATATCCCACAGAATCTCAAACTCCCCCATCATAGCCAAAGAACACTTGCTAAAGTTACTCTCCTCATACAAAAAATGGATCAATGGGGCCTGATAATATATACAGGTACCTAGTAAACAGTGCAAAACATGCACTAATGGACCCACTCCTACAGCTGTTCAGCCTGAACTTAGCCACTGGTGTTATTCCTGAAGTATGGTGCACAGCTGTTGTGACGCCTCTTCACAAAAGTGGACCCATCATCACTCACCCATGGACATCAAACTCATTAACCTGACTAGTCTTATCAGCAAAGCCATGGAATGTATCATGACTGTCCTAATTAACTATGATATCACAAATCTTGCAAGGCTTGATTTGAAGCAGTTAATCTTTGTTAAGGAAAGATCTAGTCCAATGAATTTGGTTGACATCTTTGAGAGAATAGCACAAGTCATGAGCAGTGGACATGTTGTTCATATAGATTACCTCATCTTAACAAAGACTTTAGACATCATACTGCATGTTAAGTTAATAAACAAGTTGAATGACCTCCAAATTGGCCCATAAATAGTTAGGATGATTGCAAATTGGTTGACAGATAGAACCCATGTAATGAAGTGGTAGATGTATCTTCAGTAATCATGAAGGTGGCCAGCAGTTTTCCTTAGAACTCTGTACTGAAACCTCTACTGTTTGCCATCTACTTTGCAAACCTCCAAATTACAATGGAGATCTTTGGCTGAGGAAGTTTGCAGATAACTGAAAACTTGGAGTCGTCCTCAAGTCCTCTCTGATAGGCAGAAGCTCCAAATAGAACTCACAGTTGTCAATAACTGGTGCTCAAAAAGTGGGCTAAAACTAAATGCTAAAAAGTGCAATATCATTGCATTTGGAAAACAATCCTGTCAACCTTGTTATAGAATAGAGAGTACTCAAATTTAAACGAAAGTGTGGTGAAAGATCTTGGAACATGAGTAGATAATTCCCTTGCCTTTGACCATCCTTATAACAGTGGCTAGGAAATCTTTTTTTTTTTAGCTGTCATAAATGACTGCAAAAGGTATTTCATCTAGATCCAAGGAAGTTGCTAGCTTTCTATATTCTACTTTGATCAGACCTGTTATTGAATACAATGCCCCTGTTGGAATGTTACTTACTAGGCATGTCAAGCAATTGGAAAGACTATAGACATTACTAACTAAAAACATCATAGGCTTAAAATATAAATGTTACCAGGAGAGGCTGGAATCAGTGTCACTTTATTCAATGTCCTATAGACTCCTTAGGGGTGATCTTAGTCTTGACTACTGGGCCATTAGGGATCCAGTAGTCCAAGACCTCTTATATCTCCACAAATCAAACAGTCCCAGTAACACTAGAACCAGGGATCTAAACCTGCTTCAGCAAATGAACAGAACATAGTGGAGAGACACATTTATATATATAGGTATCTAACCTTGGACTTACCAAAAGGTGACAAAATAAAACAGATATTCAGTACATGGTAAAAGTGCTGGGTATTCAGAAACAAATATGTCAGTGTTTTAAGTGAAACAGTATGACGAACTGTAGGAAATGATTCAGTTATATGTAATCTGATCTTGATAGCAAGAAAATAGGGTGGCATGCATTGCATGAAAATGACCACATAATGACATGCAAATGAGTGGTAATGTGAGTCATTGTATATGCCAGTGATGACATCAAACATGACAGAGTGATTTAGAAAGGTATATAATTAGAGCAATGAGCTGTGGGGGTTCAGTTTTCAGAGCACCACCATTTTTTGATGAACAGGAATAACGTTTGTGCAAAGATGCAAGGAGAAGCATCTGTTTTAGCTAGTCAGCTTGGAAGCCAGTGTCTGAGATGTTACATATTGCCACCCTTCATATGGCTGATGTACCATCATCTCCATGACTGTGTGGACAGAGACATCATACTGGAGCTAGTAGACATGCCCCATTTTCACATGGAATCAAGGGGGATGTGTAGATACAAGAGTTTGCATAGCATTAATCATTCCTTCTATTGGGATATTGCAACATCTCACAAGGGGCATGTTAGGAGTTTTGCAGGCATCAGTTTTGCACCAGATTCTTGACCTAATACTGCAGCATGTGGAGGAGATCATTAGGCTTCCATGGGTAGCAGAGAAGAGAACCACCACTGTGCAGGCATTCTAAAACATAGCCCTTTTTGAGGTCCTGGGAGCCATTGACTGTACCCACAATGCAGTCAAGGCCATGTCATCTGGTATATCAACTGGAAGGACTTCCACTCCTTCATCTCTCAGGGGATCTGAAGTGCACAGGGTAACACACACACACACACACACACACACACACACACTTATATATATATATATATATATATATATATATATATACATATATATATATATATATATATATATATATATATATATATATGTCCCTTCAGATGTTTGAAGTTCTAAAACTTTGAATTTCATATGGTCAAGACCATATGATTGCGAATGTTCTGAATGGAGTTCTCCATACAGCGCGGAACAGGAAATTTTCCCTTTTCAAAAGCTCGCATTTCGGAGATGTTGAATTAGCCATTCTTGTGTTGCACTGTGTTCATGGATTCAGGTAAGTGTTTATGTTTTAAGGGTTTTGGTTAGGGGCTGTAGTGTGTGTTAGTGTGTTTTGTTACTGTGATGTGTGTGCGCGAGGGGAATGTAGCGTGTGTGGTGGCATTTTGTGTGTTTGTGTGTGTAGTGTGACCTTGGAGTTAGTATATTTAAGTAGGGGTGGGCTTGCCCTCCTGCTTATATGTAGGATAGGGTTGTGTGTTTGTGTGTGGGGAGGAAGGTGTGCATATGTGTATGCATGTGGTGTGTGTGTAATATAGAAGTTGCAATTTTGAATTTTGCTCGTTTAGGTTTCTGATCTTTTAGGATTTCTACTTTATGGGCTCGAGATTCTGAAATTCGATATTTCAGAATTTCGAGCATGTAAAGTGAATATATATATATATATATATATATATATATATATATATATGTGTGTGTGTGTGTGTGTGTGTGTGTGTGTGTGTGTGTGTGTGTGTGTGTGTGTGTGTGCGTGTGTATGTAGTATATCTGTGTACCATTCAGGCAGTTCCCATGGTTTCCACCTTTGGCATATGTGTATGCTATTCCAGAGTCCCTAGAGTCCATGATAATCCAATCACATGAACATGGGTGGCAGACCACTTATAATACTGCGTGTTGCATTTGATGCTGGATGGGCGTAGAACTTTGTCTCATGTCCCCATCCACAACCCATATATTGTAGCAGAAAAAATGTGTAACACATGTATGACACAATCTTGTAATATCATTGAATGTGTGTCTGGAGTATTGAAGGCCCACTTCTGCTGCCAGAATATATCTAGTGACTCTCTTCATTATAAGTCAGAGATCTGCAGCAAGATATTTTTGCCAGTGCCATACCTCATGGAAACTGTTACAACAATGAGAGCCTATTTACTGATTGATATACCTGCGGCATCAGTGCAGGTGAGGAATATTTAGGGGAGCTAGCTGTAACAAACCTAAATTTGAGGCAGAGGTGGGCACAATACATTATGACACTGGCAATAAGGTAGCAACTGGCCCACAGTTATGTGTTGTGGCAAGATAAACAGTGAATAAAATGATGCATGCATTAACATACCCAGGTTATGCATTACATTGCAATGACTGGCCATACTGTGTATCAGACACGACTGTACACACATAAGTCAGTGGGGTCAACAGGGTAGAGTAATCATCATTTGCACAGATTGTGTTGGGCACAGTGACAGGGAAGAGCAGAGCTAACATAAGCATAGGGGTCATGTGTGGCACATGTGATAGCAATACAAATGGCTAGAAGTAAGAAGAGAGTCAGGATCAGTTCATTCATTCATCTGTTGGTATAGCTGCTGTGGGCAGAACAATGCCCGAGTGTTCCATGTTACTCAGTAGTGTCAGGACAAGAAGTAGACTGTCCAAGGAATGGCCTAGTATGTGATAGGCATTCGTATGCAGGAACTTTGCCCTGGCCCCTGCTGTTATCTTCTGGCAAAATGGTGGCATCTATGACGTATGAATGGATACAGTTAGCTGTTAATGATGGTTTCGTTACAATGAAGCATGCTGGCATTACGGCTGAAGACCCTGATTGACTTGACTGGTGGTGTGTTCCTATGGTGGAGCAAAAAGACTTTGTTACCATCCATGAGACCCTCTTCAGCCAGACACAGTGTAAATGGTGCAATCAGCTCTGGAATGGTTTGTGTCATCTACACAAGCCTGGTGAGTGAACGTGCAATACCCATCTTTCCCCTAGCATGACTACGGCAGGTGATTCCCTGCATCTACGTGGATGAACCAGTGGCTGACAACTGCATAAACACTGCCATCACCTGGTGTTTCTACTCCAGGTCCATATATGCCTTGTCATTCTGCCTGCATCACAGAATATTCTGGAGTCACTGCCATGGTCACAGGTCTTCATACAGGCCAAACTTCACACGAACATCTCTGAAATGGTGTGATTAGAGGCTGTCTGTCCCTGGATCACTGACCTCCAAATCTGTTGATTGATGCCCAGAATAATGTCCAGGTCAAGGAATGCTCAGAACTCAAGATGGTAATGGCCACCTACACATCTCTCCAATATGCCATGTGAGCATGACTTGGAGGTGGCACAGTCCATTGATACCATCTGTGGTGATGCTGATTATGGAGTAGGGAAGCTGACATGGGTGGTTCACTAAACACAGGTGATGATGGAGGTTCATCCTGGGCTCTGCAGGTACCTCACATTTGCATGGTGGGAGCGTGAGCATCAGGCTGTGCCTTGCACATAGTGCCATCATTGTCATTTTCCAAAGATCCACTGACATCACGCATGTGCCAGAGTGTTTTGCTGAATCATCTCTAAATATATCTTGTGGATGCATACAGATAATATACTTGTGGCAATGCTGATCCATATTTGCTACTCCCACCACTATGTGGCACACAGACTGGTGTATGCCAATACTATACAATGTGTATAAGCACAAATGCACCTTGTGGTCATCTTTTTTGCCACGCTGATATCCCTGGATGACATAAATGCATATGTCAACAATAGTCATGTACAGGTTAGTGCCCTACAAGAATGACACATGCCACTACTCACCTGGATCATCTGCTTCAGATATTCAGACGGTTTTCAGCAGCCCAGATCCCCATCTAAGCCAGTGCCAGGTATGAGATTTTTCTCACTTTACCCAGTAAGGAATAACAGGAACTACTCCATTTTTTTAGACAACTCTGTGTTGGTAGTCCAGCATCCATTGGTCAACCTGTCTTGGTCAGTCTCCTTTGCCTTTGTTTTGGCATGCAGTAACATGCCAGTGATCATTCAATGGACCTATTGGATTAATCTATTATTGCTTTCCACTGCACTGATGTCTTGAACCAATCCCTGCCACACTTGGTATTGAATATTCTTGACTGTTTTACTCTACTCAAGGATATGTGTGTATAAGGTATATAGTAGCATCTCTATGTCCTGTATAATGAACTTCTCCAGCCTTAGCTGTTCCTTCTGTCTCATGGAAGAAATGTGAATTGATGTGTGTCTCTGCAAGACAGTCCATACCAGCCAATACCTGCACAAAATCTTTCCCCAGTACCAATATGATTGTGGCCACAGCCCTGTGCATTACTATATGGTAACTGGTCTGACACTTTGCTGTAGTGTGGCCATAGTATTACAGCTGTGGACTTGTGAGTCATGCTTTGTCAACAGTAATGTATGCATGGTGTATTGGAGGCTCAGCATCCCCTATAGCATGTCATGCAAACACTCAGGTCACTTACCCCTAAGTACCAGTATGACTTAGTCATAGTCCATGTGGGCATGAATGACCTGAATGCAACTCATTGGACTATATTAAGAGAGATATGGCTTGAGCTCTCAAAATATGTGTAATAGGCAGGTATGAGCCTAGTACTGAACAGCATTCTACCATCTCTAAGGAGGATGCCATAATACCAGCAGAAAATTATCAACTTTAACACTTGGCTTAGCAACTGGTGTCATTCCATAGGAGTCCAATACTTGTCAGCCTGGGACGACATGGTTGACAAGCCAAGCTGCTTTGCCGGGGATGGTCTTTACTTGTGTTCTGCAGGCTTTTGGATATAGGCCAAAACATTATCTACACCTATATTGCCCTTTTTAGGCATCATCAAACAGATAGATCTTCCAATATAACAAAAGCTACTCAGGAAAAGCTAAAGATGTTAGGAGTCCCAACAAGAAACTGTGCTTCCTAATAGCTCTCCTCACCCTGGACAATGCTGATGTCTGTGCAATTACTGAAACATGGCTCAAAGCCATGGAAAGCACACTTGCAGTGCACAAGGCTATAACTCTTTTCATACATTCTGACCAACCACTGAACTTCTACATAAAGGATAAGCACACAATAAGGCTGGTCAAACAATATGACATGCTTGAGCTACTCCATGTCCAGCTAACCATGTGAAAAATCCATTACCATATTATTAGTAGCTACAGATCTCGCACCATGCACCAGGAATCCCATACATCATACCTGAAGTTACTAAAATCATTCACCATCCAGCCCAATACCACAGTCATGGGTGGATTTAACTACCCCTCCAAGACTTGAGTGGCATATATGACCACTAGCATGCAGGGCCAAAGATTTCTTGACTTTGTAAATTGAAATGCTCTGGAGTAGCTAGTCTGCACTCCCACTAGGGGAACAAATATCATAGATCTGGTACTCACAAATTTAGGAAAGCACTGCACCCCCATAGTGTTGTGTCCTTACTGGTAAGATCAGCTCACAAAGAGATATCTCTTGAAATAAAGGTAAAACTAGCCCCGCCACCACCACCTAACCCCAAAACGTTAAGAACTTCTCTAAGGTAACTTACCTCCTATTAAGGGATGGCATAGCTAGTTTCCAAGCTCTCCTAAAACCAGAAAACACAGAAACCTATGCAGAGTTGTACACAGAAGCCCTGTATGACCGTATAAACACCTGCATAGAATCAGCAGTATGAGACAGAAATAAACCCGGGTCAAACTGCTAAAACAAGCGACCCTGGTGAACCCCCTGGTATTAATAGGCTGTACAACAAAAGGTAGAAAATCCTGTTAAGAATTAAGAGTGAATGTTCACAACAGAGCAACAAGTCCTTCATTAGTCTAAACAAGCAAATCAGGGAACTAGTCAAGCCTCTGAAAGTACACTTTGAGGTAAAAATAGCCTCCAAATCTAAGGATAAACATAAGGCATTTTTCAGTTATGTCTGCTGTCTTAGGGGCAACACCTAACAATATGCAGAATTAGTTATCGATGGCATCACCTATATTCAACTGAAAGATATAGCAAATCTGCTGGCTGACAAATTCAGCTCAAATTTCACTGACCCATCACCCCTAGTTCTCCCCCAAGAAATACCTTCCACCACTTCACCATCAAATACCACCAAAGAACAGGGTGAAACTGTGCTCTCTAAAGCTGAAAACATGGCTTCATCGGGCCTGATGATATTCCAGGTTGCCTCTTAAATAGCTTAAATCAGGACTTATCAGACCTATTAGGATCTCTATTTAACCTCAGCCTCCAGACTGGCTTTGTCCCAGTAGAGTGAAGGACAGCAACTGTCATTCCTCTGCAAAAGGGGGAGCATCTACTGACCCAGAAAATTGCAGACCCATAAGTTTGACTAGTCTTATATGTAATGCCATTTAAAGAAAATCATGGACCTGATAAATCATGACATAGGAAACCTCCAAATACTGGACCTGACCCAGTTTGGCTTTGCCAAAGTTAGGTCATGCCTACTGAATCTGGTGAATTTCTTTGAGAATGTCACTAAGGCCACGGATGAAAATAAAACAGTGCATACTACCCATCTAAACCAGCTGAGGCATTTGACACAATTCCCTACTCAGGTATTATAAATAAACTCACAAAACTTTGCATAAATCCCTACATTACCAGATGGATAGTGAATTGGCTCATGGACAGGATAAATGTGGTTAAGGTTGGTAAATCAAAATCCAGCAAGAGGCCAGTTACTAGTGGTGCACCACAGGGTTCAGTGCTGTGACCTCTCCTGTTTGGAATATACTTCTCTGAAGTCAAGACTAATGTGGAAGGTATCTGGATGACAAAATTTGCTGCCAATTACAAGCTGGGGGCAATCATTGAATCCTCTAGTGATGTGGATTTCCTTCAGTAGGGTCTAAATCAGAAAAAATGATTGTTGCCAGAACCATGGCCTAAAACTAAATGCAGAAAAATGCTTTATCATATCCTTGGGAAGTCAAATATTCCTAGCAAATTACAACATCAATAGCACACCCCTAAGAGTAGACTCAGAGGTGAGAGATCTAGGTACACAGATAGAGAGTAGCTTGAACTTTGACTGCCAAGTGTCTACAGTGGTGAGGAAGTCCTTCTATGTGGCACAACTTATAAGTAAAGATCTACCATCTAGTGCCAAGGAAATTATAGTCCCACTGTATTTAGCCCTCATTAGACCAATAATCAAATAGAAAGTAACTGGAGTAACCTCAGAGGTTCCTCACAAAGAAGATACAGGGTGTAAGCAGTATGTTCTATGTGGATAGACTAGAAGCCCTATCCCTCTGTCTCCTACTGATTATTAAGGGGTGACCTATACCTGACCTACAAGTCACTCACAGATCCAGCCCTGAGGGACCTGCTACACATCTTCAACTTAACAGCATGAGGATCACCTGATCTAGGGATTTAAACTTTGTCAGTGACTCAAACAAAACATGATGGAGACAGATATGTCTCCCAAAGATTGCCCCTTCTTTGGAACAGGCTTCCTATTCACATTAAGCAGAGACCTTCCCTGACCGTCTTCAAACGCAATTTGGGTATATGGATGGGGAAATCACAAATTCACACATGGGGTAGTGCATTTGTTCCTTGTGGACAGGGGCAGTCTGTAAGATAATCAATGCATAGGCACAAATTAATGCCATCCTCATGCCCATAAGGGCCATATATTGGGTAAAATTGGGTTACATTGGCAAGACGTCTAAGGGCCCTTAAGCCATTAGTCTAGTAATTTCCTCCAAACCTCTGAACCTATAATTTCTGTGAACATTTGGATTAGTGTGTAGACACCATGACAGGACTGGGATGAAGCCTGCCTGTTTTTTTCTGTTCTCTGTCAAGCTGAAACCTTCTCCCACGTGACTGCAGCCTGTCTTGTTAGCACCCCATGCCATATCAAGATGATCTTCCTCCACAGCATGGCACCTTGTAATGCTATTTCCTTGTGCCATGTCAGAATGAACCTTACCCTTCTTAGGACTACTGTCTATTCTGCCAGTTCCCTTGCACCCTGCCAGAATTAATCTCCTTCTCAGCAGGATTCCAACCACTCCTGGCAGTTTTCTGTTTCCTGTCAGGTTGAACCCCCTGCCTAGCCTGTCAGCTCCCTGTCATGGCCTGTGCAGTATTAGAACACACACACACACACACACACACACACATACACACACACACACACACACACACACACACACACACACACACACACACACACACACACACGGATGCACACACAAACACACAAACACACACACACACACACACACACACACACACACACACACACACACACACGGATGCACACACACACACACACACACACACACACACACACACACACACACACACACACACACACACACACACACACACACACACACACACACACACACACACACACACACAAACTGCACTGCTGTGCGATAGTGTCTGTTGCTGACATTCCTCACTGAGTGGCAACTGAAGTCCTGAAAGTTTGTTACCAGTTATTGGGTCTGCTGTCATTTCCCTGATGTGGTAGTACACTCTATAATCCTCTTGATTCTGATTCTCTCTGTTGCCCATTATAAGACCATCTCCTGCAGAATGGTGATCATAGTTGTACTGCACTAAGATGAGATTTGTATTATGGCTATTGTGCTAATGAGGTGGTTTACTAAAACTATCTAGGAATCACTCCAATAATATAATGCATTTCACTCCTATTCCATGCTACAAGGTCTATTCCTGCTCATGCATTGCCTGGGGTAATGTAGACTATGAGAACCCAAAAAGTTAGGCCATGCTGATAAACCACAGGAATCATGTCACTACTGATGGCATCATACTATTGTTTTGACTGTTGTGTCCATTCACTGGCTTTGAGATTGCATATGGTGTGCATACCTATAGGACCTGATCAGGTTACTGTCACCGTTCTTCACAATACATGCCACATGCATCATGACACTATTAATAAGCATAATTTTTTCTTTTCTTTTTTTATCCTTTGTTTACCAGGTTAGTCTCACTAGGCTAAGAGCCTCTTTTCATTGGATACCTGAAGTGGTATTTATACCACAAGGAAAATTTGTCAGGGCATTGGGGAACTTTCCCTATTATTGTTACTCTATGAGCAGGACACTGATTTGTGTGATGACTTTCTGTTTCTGTTCCAGGTGCAGTGGTGGCCCAGAGAAGCAAGGAATAAAATGAGATATTTTCAGAAAGAAGTCATGGGCAAGGATTCACTATCCTTGCATCAAACAGAGGTTGAGAAAAAGTGTAAGGCATCCTTGGAAGTAAGCAGAATTGATCGGGAGGCAGTCAAGCCATCCAGCTCATTTAGATTGCAAGGAAAGGAAGTGATGAAGGAAGTTGAGCCTTCAGATATGCTGCAGATTGAATCAGGAGATATAAGGGTAGGAGTAAAGGTGTCCTAACCTTCACAGGATTCAGAAATGTTATTCCAAAAAAGGCTGTTTAGCAAAGAAAGTGGGTCACAGCATGGATGTATTATTGCAGGATGTTATTTTACAGGACTTAATATTACAGTGTGAACCAGAAAGTAAAGCTGCTGCATCACGGGCTGATGTTATGGATAGGTTACATGAAAAAGAAAGTCAAGAGATAGTCAAAAAGTCATAATCATCTAAAGTGAAATAAGGAGGAGAAGAGAGGAAGTTCAAACAAAGGAATAAGACGTATCTTGTAAGCATTAGCAGTACAGAACAGAAAAGTATGGGCAGGTATGATATTTGGGACAATACTATGGCTCCATTGGACATGTCACCACAACAGGTAAGAGCATTTATACATATTAGCAAAAGACTAATTTTGTGACATTATATTTGAATCTTGTCAAAGTATGGAAATGTTTTGAGTAAATATGATTCAAGATAGGAGTGTAGTCCACGGAACTTGTATATTTTGCAAATATTTAATAGGGAAACAAAAAATAACCCCCTGGATTCTCAAAAGCTTGCATGGAGTGCAAGATGAGTGCAGGAGCCCACGCAGGCAATATGTCTGCCGTGCGATCCAGGAACAGCTGGCAGGGGTGTGCACGAGAGCTCCAGCACTAATCCTGCATGGAATAAGCCCTAGTATGCAAATCACCTCATTTGCAGGAGAAATCCATGCAAGTGAGGTGATATTGCAATCCAGGAAGTTCGCAATAGTCCATGCAAGACTAGTGCAATCTGCAGAAATGTACTCGGTTAGTAATCGAGTACATTTCTGCAAAATCAAAAACGGAGCTATGACAGCTCCAAATAAAGGCTGCATATCACTGAGCAAGCATGCCAATGGCATTCCAAACAATAAAAAAATAAAAAAAAAATGTATATATTTTTTGACTATTATGGCTGTTTAAGCATAGGGCAGCAGTGCGCAAACGGGATCGGGGGGAAATAAGAAAATAAACTTAAAACGGGCATTCTAACTAAAATCAGTGTTCTGCCATGAAAGTCAATGGCAAGCAGAAGACAACCTGCCCAGTGAGTAGTGGTTGCTAAGGGGGGAGGCTCAGTGTGAGACATGTAACTATGCATTAGCAGGTAATCCTATGCAAATGAGGGGAAGGATAGTGAATCCCAGTTTTTCCCAGCATGTGGGACAGGTCCCATCAGTGTAAGAGTATGAATAGCTGGGTGCAAGACTAGGATATAGGTGACATCATAGGGGTGTGTGTCAGGCATACTGTAAGTGGACTGGAATCCTGTGTTTCGGGATTGCTCCTAGCTTAGCACAGCTAAGCTTGGGGTGTGTCTAAACCTGCCCAGCACTCTTTAAAAAGTGTAAGTGGGTGTGCGTGCCGTGCACCAGGTTTTACAGGAAGAAAAAATAAGTTAAACCAGGAAATAGCAGCCCTGTGCACATTTGAGCACTCTGTTTGCGCGGCGCCCACACAGGCTTAAACAGGAAGGCAATGGGAGGGGAAAACAGCAGTAGGAAGGTAACCAAGGAGAACTAGCTTAGCTGGCAGGTGAAATGTATCAGAATCAGCCAATCACAAAGGCAGCAGACCAGCCCAGCCCAGAACACTACTATAAACTAAGCAAACACCTTCCCCTTTGGTTTTTCCACACTCTACAACACCAGTGTATACAAGTGGGGAAATTTTACCAAACAAACCTACAAAATGAGAAGGGCTGCAGCAGACAACATAGAACAACATGTGCAAGAGGCTGAGGGTGGAGAAGATGTGAATGCTGCCGAACAACCCACAGTGAGGAGACGGAGAAGAGTGTACAGACCCAGGGTAACCTACCAGGGGCTACATGAGTTGGAGATAGTGGAGTGCTATAGGGTGGACAGAGACCTCCTACAGCAAATTGTTGAGCTGTGCCGGCCACACCTGAGACACCAAACAGGCCGAGGGGAATCCATCCCAGTGGATACCAAGGTATGTGTAGGCCTAGGTATACTAGCCACAGGTACCTCCCAAAGCACAACTGGGGATATCACGGGAATCTCACAGGCATCAGCATCCAGAGTATTCCAACAGTTCCTGAATGCCATAGCAGCACATGCCAGTGAGCATGTATATTTCCTCAACACACCTGAGGTGTTGACCAGCAATATGCGTCTCTTCCACCAAATAGGAGGACACCCTGGGGTAGTGGGTGCTATAGACTGCATGCACATATGCATCAAAGCATCACCCAGTGAGCAGGGTAGGAACTATATCAACTGCAGGGGCATCCCCTCCATCAACTGCCAGGTTGTATGTGATGTCCAGGGCATTATAATGAATGTGTGTGCTGGCTGCCCTGGAAGCTATGACAATTCACACATATGGCATGTGACACAGCTGTACCACAGATTTGCCAATGTGGATATCCCCTATGGTCACCTAGTGGGGGATACTGGGTACCCACTGGAGCCATGACTGATGACACCCATCAGAAATGCACACATACCTGAACAACAACGCCATAATGAGGCACACGCATATGCCAGATATATAACAGTGCATGTGTTTGGGATGCTCAGGTCATGGTTCCAGTGCCTGGACACATCTAGTGGTGCCTTGCAGTATTCACCAGCTACATGTACCCAAATTGTTATGGTATGTGCTATGCTGCACAATATGATCCTACAGAAACAGCTGCAGCAGGAACAGCAAGGGGCAGGGCCACACAGCCCCCCACCAATTCCAAGGCCTGTACAGGCACAGAGTGACTCAGAAGAGGAACAATTTGAACCTGCCCCAGTATGCAGAAGGAGGGGTGCCCAGTATGACCTGGCCTTGGCAAAGAAGCAATGCATAGTATATGCACTGACACAGTAGGACCCAGGGAATGACACCTCTCTCTGACTCGCACTGACAGTAAAAGGGATGCCAAACATGACACTATCTGTGCTCAAACATGTATAGGGAATGTACTATGCTCATCTGACATAGGCAGCCCTCCAGCACCATCACCAAGTCTGGCACACCCTCAAGGTAAGTCAATCAACCTACCAATTGCCAAATGGAGTTGAATGTGGTGTTACCTGTAGGCATGGTATGGATGTGAGCATGCAAGGGAATTGGGTGGGCAGCAGACAGTAGACACCCATAGTGGCACCATGACATCTGTAACACATACTGGAGTCACCATAGTAGCCAGTACTACACAGGGTGACAAACCCCACTGCAGAAAATGGGATGAGTGACGTGTGTCCATAAGACCCACACATGCCAGTCAGGAAGGTGCACATACCCAACAACAGTTTCAGCCAGCAGAACAGGTGTAGACAAACACAAATAAATTCTGTACCATGGCCTCTGAATGAGCCCTATGAGTAACTGTACCCCAGGCCTACACAGACAGACTACAGCAGGCCAGGCAGTGGGATGTAAGCTGTGAAGGCTAGGAAGTCAGAAACTAATATGTAGGTAATTAAAGCTAAGATCTGTAGTACACTGGTATGCCTCTAGCCAGCATGATAGGTAAGACTACAGACTGAAATGGAGTACCTGGCATACCAGAACAGTCCTAGCAAATGTGTACAAGTGTCAGGTCTGCCCCCATCCTACGTACACGTATAGTAACAGTCAGGTGTGCCCCCCCCCACTCCTGAGTAGAAATGTAGAAAGAGTCAGGTGTCTCCCCCCCGCTATGCAGAAATGTAGCAAAAGCCAATGCCAAATGACTGATGGATACCCTGCAGACACAGCATGCTACCTGTCGGTGTGCAACACATAGGTCAGCACTGCAGTACAAACTACCTGGACTTAATCCACACATGCAGTACAGATGGCCATACTGGGCATGCTCACACACTTAGAGGAATGAAGTGAATGTCAGTCAACAACATACTAAAAGGTCATACTGGGCATGCTCACACACTTAAACACATGAAGGCCATGTCTACAAACACCAGTGGACCATACATATCTAGCAGTCGCGGTTCTTAGTGCCAACACATGTCAGTATGCACCACTCCTGCCTCTCACATACAGTGGATAGGAATACAGAAACATATGTAATGACAACACACTATAATAAGCCAAAGGTAGATGGGCATAGATGTGTGGAAGAGGGTTACTGTGACTAGGAGCCATCCGGGCCTGTCCCACCCAGCACACAGCCAAAGGGCCCCAAACACAGGAGGTGCAGATGTCACTCACTGCAGATATTAGCCGCCAGAATCTGTCAGCATGACAGACTATGTGGTACATGTGCCAGCTGTGCAACTTGACTGTACAAGGCAGTAGTCATCTAGTAGCTGTATACACATACCCGTGACATATGACCCCATGTGTGCCTGCATGTGGCATGTCAACCCCTACATGAATGGGTTATGGCCCATGCACACACCGCCCTCCCCATAGCAGTATTTTGGCAAGCCTGATGAGGTCATCCAATGTATAATACACCTTTGGGAGAGCTGTAGCTTAGTAATCTCCATGGCGCTTCCCATAACTGTGTACTGCTGTAGTGATAAACTAGTTAGGTAGTAGTAGTTCTAACCCCAGACATGGCAATTGTGCGAGTATGTGTTTGTGTGTGTGTGTGTGTGTGTGTGTGTGTGTGTGTGTGTGTGTGTGTGTGTGTGTGTGTGTGTGTGTCTGTGGAGAGAACAATGCTTTTTAGGCTACTCACACTCCATACAATTCATATCCTTGACTTTGGCAAGGCTGCTTATGTCATTCACCTAGAAATACACCTCAAGGAAAATCATAGGCCAGTAATCTCCGTAGCGCATCCTGTAACTGCGTACTGCTGTAGTGTGATAAAGTAGCTAAGTAGGTGTTCTAACCCCAGACCTGGCAACTGTGTGTTTGTGTGTGTGCGTCTGACTGAGTAGAGAGCAATGCTTTTTAGGCTACTCACACTCTGTACAATTCAAATACTCAACTTTGGCAAGGCTGCTGATGTCACTCACCTAGAAATACACCTCTTGGAAAATCATAGCCAAATAATCTCTGCAGCGCGTTCTGTAACTGCATACTGCTGTAGTATGGTAAAGTAGTTAGGTAGGTGTTCAAACCCCCAACCTAGCAACTGCATGTGTGTTTGTGTATGAAACTGTGCTTGTGTGTCTGACTGAGTAGAGAGCAATGCTTTTTAGGCTACTCACACTCCGTGCAATTCATATACTCAACTTTGGCAAGGCTGCTGATGTCACTCACCTAGAAATACACCTCTGGGAAGATTATAGCCCAGTAATCTCTGTAGTGCATCCTGTAACTGCGTACTGCTGTAGTGTGATAAAATAGTTAGGTAGGTGTTCTAACTCCAGAATTCGCAACTGTGAATGTGTTTGTGTGTCTGACTAAGTAAAGAACAATGCTTTATAGGCTACTAACACTCCGTACAACTCATGCACTCAACTTTGGCAAGGCTCCTGATGTCACTTACCTAGAAATACACTTCTGGGAAAGTTATAACCTAGTACTTTCCGTAGTGCGTCTTGTAACTGCATACTGCTGTAGTGTGATAAAGTAATGAGGTAGGTGTTCAAACCCCAGACTTAGCAACTGTATGTGTGAATCTGTGTCTCTGTCTGTCTTTGACTGAGTAGAGAACAATGCTTTTTAGGGTACTCACACTCCTTAGAATTCATATACTCAACTTTGGCAAGGCTGCTGATGTCACCCACCTAGAAATACACCTCTGGGAAGGTTGTAGCTCAGTAATCTCTGTAGCCCGTCCTGTAACTGAGTACTGCTGTAGTGTGATTTAGAACTGTGGTAGGGTTCCATCTCCAGCAATGGCAGTTCTGAATGTTTGTGTGTGTTCCAATGTCTGTGTATGGAGGAATGCATTATAGGCTACTCACTTGCAATACATTCCAAATGCCCTACTTTGGCAATCCTGCTGATGTCATTCATTGTAAAATACAAAGACTTTGAAAGTCTCTTTGTCTACTACTTCTAGTATGTCGAGGGATCAGTTGCTAGTGTCCTCTCCAGCTCAACTGGCGAACCTGGGAATATTGAGGCAATGTTACAATTGCCTCATGTACACAGACAATCCTCTCCTTCTCCCACAAAACACAAATACATGCGAGAGATGCATCTATATACAAACTGGAGGCTGAGCTCTCTCAACATAGGACTGGCAAGACCAGACAGGAGGAGAAGGTAACCACACACAATACATACCCAGTCACACATGGTACCATCACAACTTCAAATCATACACATACTCACACAAAGACATACCCGGAGGCTCTGATCAAAAATTTACCAAAACAGCAGAGGCCACCAAAGCAGACACCCAAACAACTACCACCTCCGACCCAACACATGCAACACATAGACCACACAGTCAGAGTGTCAAACAGTCACAGCCCTTAAGGCCAAACAAAATGCCAGACACACTTGTCATTGGTGATTCCATAGTCAGACACACTGGCCGCCGGGCCACCAGACTGAAAGAGAAGGTCACAGTAAGCTGCTGCCTGTAGCGCAGAATCCCGCCACATAACGCAAGCACTCAGGTCTCTCAACAGCAGGTACAAGTACGACTCAGTCATTGTCCACACTGTGGTGTCACCGACCTGAGACTCTCCCTCCTTGGACAAAAGAAAAGGGACGAGAGAGCTCTTGATTATGTAGCCCAGGCCGGTTTGTCCCTGACGTAGAGCAGATTCCTACCTTCACCTAGAATGATGCCACAATTCAGTGATAAGATGCTCAGCTTTAATAATTGGCTTAAATTCTGGTGTCATTCAAAGGGGATCCAATGTCTGTCTGCCTGGGATGACATGCTGGACAAGCCCACGCTGCTTCACAGGGACGGCTTGCACCTGTCACCCTGGGCTTCGGATATTGGCAAAGGCTCTTGCCACCCCCATAGTGCCTTTTTAGGCAAGGCTCAAATTCTAAACCTACCACCCTAGAACACAAAAGGAAAAACTAAGGGTAATGCTGCTCAATGCCAGAAGTCTCAATCTCAAGATGCACGACTCGAGGCCCTTCTCAATATGGAGAACATCGATGTCTGTGCTGTGACAGAAACCTGGTTCAAGGCTCCTGAGAGCACCCCAGCACTAACAGGTTTCACCTCATATCGGCGTTCCGCCCCCCAAAAAGGGACAACACCAAGAAAAGAGGGGGTGTCCATATTCATACACCCACACCTCACACGTTAGTTGGGTGCGCATGATGCATCGGAGACCATCCAGGTGCAATTAACCATAGGCAAGACTGCTCTGCATTTTGTAGCATGTTACAGGCCACCCTCTCAAACTCAGGAACCTCACATGGCCTTCCTGAAAACATTGGAGGATAAATGTATCTCCAAACACCATCATACTAGGTGACTTCAACTACCCTAATATAGACTGGGAACACTACTCAAGCCCGAACACTCTAACCCAAAGATTCCTGGAGTTCATAAACTCAAATGCCATGGAACAACTAGTCACCATCCCCACAAGAGGAGAAAACATACTTGATCTCATCATCACGAACATGGGATCAAAATGTTCAACACCGAAGTATACCCTCACTGGTGAGATCAGATCATAAGCTAAGCCCGCTGGAAGTCCTGACCGGCCCCCCACCTGAAACAAAGAAGACCACAGTGAAAAACTTCTCAAAAGCCGATTTCACACTTCTAAAATCTAGTGTGGTCTCCTTTAAGGCCCCTGAGCCAGTGGTAAACATTACTCAAACCGCTGAATCACTTACAAATGCCTTCTACCAGCACCTACAGGACTGCATGGATCAGGCAATCCCAAACAAAACTAAGACTCTCTGTACCAGTAAGCGGCCCAGTCTGGTGGACCCCAGCCATAAACAAGCTCTACAACAAAAGGAGGAAGCTACTACAAGATAGAGCAAAATCCTTGAAAGGTAAGACACCTTTGATCATTATAAGTAAAAAAAACTAAGAGCTCTCATAAAATCATCCAAGGCAAATTTTGAGAGAAAAATCGCCAAGGACTCTAAAGAGAATCATAAGGCCTTCTTTAGCTATGTTAGAAACCTAGGAGGAAACTCCCAGATATGCTCAGAATTAGTTCAAAATGATGTGAAAATTACTGAACCTACACACATTGCCAACATACTGGCTGACAGGTTCAGTGCAAACTCTCCCCCCCCCCAAAAGGAGAGATATCTATTCCAGAGGATTTTAGGCCCCCCAAACATCTCCAACGCCCAGGTGAGAACTGCCCTCACTAAGGCAAAAACACAGCATCCATGGGACCGATGATGGTGTCCTGTGTGCTTCCTGAAACTCACGAGGAATTTAAACCCACAGTTAGGACAGCTGTTTAATCTTAGCCTCACCTCAGGATACCCTCCAAGGGAGTGGCGCACGGCGACTGTGGTCCCACTTCATAAGGCGGTGCCTCACAGACCCTGGAAAAATTACCCCCATTAGCTTGACAAGCCTTTTCTGCAAAGCCATGGAGAGGATCATAATGGAACTCATAAATAAAGACATAGGGAACTTGCAGACTTTGGATCCAACCCAGTTTGGCTTTGTCAAAGGCAGATCCTGCCTCTTAAACTTCCTTGACTTTCGAGACTGTCACCAAGGCCATTGATGAGGGAAAGGCAGTCCATACAGCCTACCTCGACCTGGCAAAGGCCGACACAATACCCCACTCAGGTATCATCGAAAAACTCATCAGCTTGAATGTAAACCCATACATCACAAGATGGGTTGCAAACTGGCTAAGTGACAGAACCCACAGGGTCAGAGTTGCTGGAGCCATGTCAGACTCAAAGCCTGTCACAAGTGGTGTCCCACAGGGCTCAGTCCTGGGTCCACTCTTGTTCGGCATCTACTTTTCTGAAGTACAAGCAAACACAGGAGGGTTATGGCTGATAAAGTTCGCAGATGACTGCAAACTGGGGCGCCATAGTCGAAAACACATCTGACACAGATATCCTCCAGAAGGGCC
Organism: Protopterus annectens; assembly: GCF_019279795.1. Classification (NCBI taxonomy): domain Eukaryota; kingdom Metazoa; phylum Chordata; order Ceratodontiformes; family Protopteridae; genus Protopterus; species Protopterus annectens. The sequence continues at coordinate 1,369,043,452 of NC_056732.1, read as the reverse complement.
CCACAGAAATGGATAACTGGTGCCAGAGCCATGGCCTGAAGTTAAACGCCAAAAAATGTCAGTCATACCTTCTCGAAAACAAGGTTACCCTAGCTACCATATAGGTGGCAATCCACTGAGCACAGAAAAGTCATCAGGGATCTGGGGACCCAGGTTGACAGTAGCCTTCGCTGACACACGTTGCTAAAGTAGTTAGGAAAAACTTCTATATCGCCACCTGATTCATGAAGGATTCACATCTAGATCAAGGGAGGTCATTCATCACTCATTAGACCTATTATTGAGCACAATGCCCCCATTCGAATGTATCTGACCAGATACCTGCTGCAGCTTGAAAGGCCCCAAAAGTTCCTCACCAAAAGGATAAAGGGTCTCAAAAATATGTCTTATGCTGCCCGACTGAAAGAACTCCAGCTCTATTCAGTCTCATACCGCTTGCTCAGAGGTGACCTGTGCCTGACATATAAGGCCATGTCAAACCCAGATTTGATGAATATGCTACACCTCAAGAAATATAGAGCCCCAAGAACCACAAGGGCGGGTGACTTAAACCTTGACACGGTTATAAATAGAACGTGCTGGAGGGACAGATTCATCACCCAGAGACTCTATGCTGTGGAACAAAATCGGTACATGTGAGGCAGAGCACCTCTCTGCCCTTGTTCAAGAGGAATCTTGACCAATGGATGGGAGATTGCAGATATACCCCAGGGATTACTTCAGTGTCACTGCTTGACAGAGGCACAGCAAAATGATAGCTCAACTAAAGGGGGGCGTAAAGCCACATAAACTATGGGCTAGGCTTATAAATGCCCTTGCAATTAAAAAGGGGCTAAAGGGTGGCCAGCCACATAACTATGAGCAGGCTATACGTACCCTTGGGCAGATAGCCTAGTATGAACCTATGAACCTATGAACCTATGAACAACTTTGTGGAAAAAGGTCTGTAGTAATCCCGGTGGTGTGACCTATAACTACTCCATGCTATAGTATGATATAGGCCTTGGTCAGGGGTTCAATACCCACACATGTTGGTTGTGGATGTTGTGTGTGTGTCTCACTGTCTCTGTAGGAAGCAATGCATTTTAGGCTGGTCACTCGCAGTGCAGTTGAATGGCCTTCTTTGGTAATCCTGCTGATGTCATTCAATGTGAAATACACCTTTGGGGAAGAAGTACTTCAGTAATGTCTGTGGCATGTACTATAACTGTGTATTGCTGCAGTGTAATAAACTACTTAGGTAGGGGTTCAACTCCCAGCCATGACAGGGGTGTGTGTGTGTTGGTAGCTTGCATCCTGTGTAGAGGTGGGTGTGAGTGTGTGACCCCTGTGGGCAATGTGGAGGGGTTTTGCTTATTTCTTTTATGGTGGCCCTACTATATATCACAATGTCAACCATACAGGGATAACACATGCAAATTAGCTATGAGGCTGGGGTGCAAAGCCATACCCATACATGTAACATCAAGGCCAGCCACGTGTTTGGCTGTGGTGGAGATGCCTATTCGTACAAGACATATAGTGTGTGGGACCTCTCAACCCCATTAACGGTGCATGTGGACTTATGTGTATTTGTTACTCTGCCATTGCTATCTACAGATGTATGGCCATATATACCTATATAGATTTATATATCTGATAATATATATATAACTATGTCCATATACATCTACATAGATATATATCTGTGTACACATATGTAACGTGCTGTGTATATGTAGACATATAGGTGTAGACACATATATGTGTTGATTTAGGCATATGCATGTATATATATGTATATACATTGATATATATGTATATAGCATAGAAAGTAATATATATATATATATATATAACTACATATCTCGATATGTTGTATCTGTTTAGATATTAATATAGGTACACATACATCTAGATGTTGGTATACATTCCCTGTACAGCTGCATGACTGGACTTGATGATATGTTTCAGATAACATCTAACTTCTTTGTATCTGTCATGGCTTAGTGGTAAATCACTTTGGCTATGGTGTGCAGGGTCCTTGATATGAGCCTTGCAAGAGCTGTTTATTTTGTTGCTGGGCAGAATATGGCCTGTTGGATACACAGTGATTAATGCACTTTAAAGCAGTTGTAAGCAGGTTTGTGCAGAGCTAAACAATGCCTACACAGGTTAAGCAATTCAGCAGCTAACAGAGCATAAGACATTGTAACCAGAACTGAGCAGTGCTCACCTCCTCGCAAACCCACGTACAAGTCCTTTACAGTGCCTTAATCACTCTGTATCCATCGGCCCTTGTTCTGCCTAGCAGCTAAATAAACAACCTCTGCTAGCCTTGAACCCAGGACCATGAACACCATAGCCAAAGTGATTTATCTCTATGCCATCTCAGCTATACATAACCTTGTTGTATTTACAAACATATAACAGTATAGAGAATGTATTCCAACATGTAGATGTATGTGTGTGTGAAAATATATTAATGTCTAAACAGATACAACATATTGATATTTGTATGTATATATATATATATATATATATATATATATATATATATATATATATATATGTAAGCAGATATTTATATCTATATAGGTATATACGGACATACATCTGTAGATAAAGTGGGAATATAGCAGAAACATATATGTCCACATGCACCATTAATGGGGTTGACAGGCACAAACAGCATATGTCATGCACGAATATACACCCTCCACAGACAAACATGTCTGTCCTGCAATACACTACCAGCTGTTGCAGATCTCATAACCAGGACATTACATGGCAAGGGCACAAGATGTTAACAGTACTCCATCCCACCTGTATGATGTCAGGCTGGTATCAGTAACATATCATGCATTACAGCCAGGCTCATAATGACCCCCATTTTGCAGTCATTTGTTACCTTTGTTTGCCAGAGTCTCGTACTGTTGGCCTGTACTTCAGAGATACAGAAGACAAACAACAGTGGTCCCAGGACTGAACCCTGAGGTATTCCACTTGTCACTTGTCTGGAGATGGATTTGGAGTCAGTTACACCTACAGTTTGGGTTCTGTCAGTAAGCCATGTGGCAAACCATCGAGTGGCATAGGGATGTATGGCTGGATTAGTATGTTAATCTATTTTTCCAGACTTGGGGATAGTGTTGAAGGGCTTGGTGAGGTCCACATAGGCTTTGTGGACTGCCTTATCCTCTTCAACAGCTATGCAGACTGAGTCAAAGCAGTCAATCAGCTTCAGGAGACAAGACTGGCCCTCCATGAGCCCAATCTGTGTGGGGTCCAGTGTTTGAGAGTTGCCAATGTCTGCATTCAAAACATCCCTGATATTGCATTCCATGGCCATGCAGATCAGGCTCGTCAGACTGATGAGACTGTAGTTTCAGGGATCACAGGTGGATCCCCCCTTGTGGAGTGGGATAACTGCAGCTGTGTGCCACTCAGTGGGCACTAGGCTTGATGCGAGGCTATGATTACACATGACAGTTAGGTGAGTTGCCATTCCATTTTGTAGTTCACGTAGTACACAGCCCAGGATGTCATCTGGTCCCATGGGTGCTGTATTCTTAGCTGTGGGTAGTGGGTTTTCTGCCTGTGTGGCTGTGATTACTGGGCAATGGAACCCCTTTCATATTGCCATGGGCCCTTTTGGGGGTGAGAGGGGGTGAATGTGGCACTAAATCAATCTGCCAGGATACTGGCACATTCCATGGGAGCAGTCTATGTAATGCCATTCTCTTGCAGCTCAGAGCACTTCTGAGCATTGCCAGTTAGAATTTGGACATGACTATTGAATGCTGTGTGGTTGTCTGTGGAATCTGTGGCAAGTTTAGTTACTTAACCAGCTTTGGAGGATTCCATGAGGGATCTCAATGTCTTACTGGGACTGGTAAGGGAGTTGTTTGCATCCTTGGATTATCCTTCTTTCTTCAACAGTGTCTACCATCTGTTGTATACCCTGTTAATGGCAGGCAACCACCAGACTGGCTTGATATTTTGGGAGGTGAGCGTCATGGTTTTATGTGGGATGTCAGGAATCATGCACAAGTAGCTGTGCTCATACAGTGCCTTAGTGCAGGATTCATCAGTTGAACTGTCAGCTCCTGTCTCCATGGGTGTCACAAACATTCTCACTTCTGCCTTGAGTAACATGCTGTTGGTCTTGGAGAGGTATTTTATGGACAACTGTATATATATTCCTTTCACATGTTTAGTTCAGTGATGTTCATGATCAGCTGATGGCCTCTGCCTATGGTGGGATTACTTTGGTGTAACCACAGCTCCATGTACTGCTGTGATGGCTTAGTGGTTAGTTACTGTGACTATAGTGTACAGGGTCCTGGGTTCATGACCTGCAAAGGCAGGTTATTTTTGTTCTGGCCAGAACAGCGGTTAATGCATACAGACTAATTAGGGCACTTTAGGTTAGTCACACTCACTACAATTCCTTCGCTGTACTTTGGCAGTCCTGCTGATGTCACTCACTGTGAAATAAACCTTTGGGGAAAGAGTACTCCAGTAGTCTCCATGGCATGTCCTATAATGACATAGTGCAGTAGTGTAATAACTAGTTAGGTAGGGGTTCTAATCCCGGTTGTAACAGGTGTGTATGTGTCTTAATGTGTTGATGTTTGTCATTTGTGTTCTGTGTGGAGGTGGTTGTGAGTGTGTAACAAATGGACCCAATGATGAGTGTGTTTACAAAATCTCTTATATGGTGCCCCTAGCATAAATCACAATATCCACCATGCAGGGGTAACAGATGTGATATTAGTACATAGTCAGTCACGGGTTCGATACCCTGGACTGGTAGGTGTATGACACAAACATGCTTACCTTTTACTCTCCCAACCCACCCTGACTTATCTATGCCTCTGCAACACAAGTGGCCAGGATAAGCAGTAAAAGTCCTGTTTATTATTAATAAAGTATTACTTGCAGAACTTGCAGGACCAAAATGTCCTGTAATAAAAAATGACAAACCAGTTTCGGCAAACCGCCTTCTTCAGTGTAACAAGTTTAAATTACCAGAATCCAATGTCATGAATATTTATATATTACCTCCACCAATAGCAGCACTGGTATAATCCAACTATGCCTCTGTCTGCCTCACTCACTCCTTCTCTGGTGGATGTGGAGACTTACACCTGCTTTGCTTAGGCAGCGGCATGTGTATTGTCAGTGATGTTCATGATCAGCTGATGGCCTCTGCACGGATTACAGCCCTCCTCTAGCTGATTGCATGTGGAACAGCTGTGGTAACATTCCCATTGCCAATTGCATGGAAACACGCTCTAGTATCTAGGAACATCATGTTGGTGTTGGGTCTTTTCATTCACTGTGAGCAGGAACTAGATCTGTTGTTTGGCAAACAGCATCACAGATGGATTGGGGCCTTACCTCTGACAACATACACTGTGGAAACAGCCCAACACACAGGATGGGGATGTGCCTGTCCTGACTACAGACTGTAAGTGCTACTATACTGCAGTTGGGGTACTATTGGTTTAACAGGGTGTGTGTGGATATGGCTGTCCTACATGTTTTAATACTTGTCATGTCAGTGCTATGTTTATGAGGAATCCCCATCTGTAGGGTCATCTGCAGACTGGGCAGTGTGTGGTGCCATGTGTTCCTTGTGTTACCCACAGTGCACCTATCTCTCAACTGCAGAAGGTAGTGTGAGGATTGCAGTCAGTAGATGGTGACAGCAGGGAGAGTTACTGGCGTCATATCCCTCATAGGACATATGTTGCATCACAACCTGTTATGACAGGAGATGTATGAGGTCATCACAGCGACATCTCAATATCGGGCCTGTGTTTGTGCCTCCAGCCACAACCCTGTCAACCTTTGTACATATGTCATGCAGTAGGGGGTGCATATGCTCTGTACACCATATTCATTGATAGCATATCTGATAACAATTCAGTGAGATATCAGACTGCTACACATGTTATGTATAGTAGGGGATGTATTTGAGGACATAGTCTGGGTATTCTGTGGTTGTGCGTACAGTACTGAGGTATGTGTAAGTCTGGTAATTGTCAACAGTGTGTGTATAGTGCATATGTACCTTGGCCTGTGCAGAGACTGTGGTAGATGTCATTGTTCTTCATCCTGTTCTTTCTGATGTTGCATGCTGCTCCACTGTATGTCACCCAATCAGCTTACATGTTTGTAGGAACGAACACACACATGTCCCACAACACAGACAGCCATTGGACCACGCTGTGTAGTGGCCCAGTATATGTAGGGTTGTTATCTGAGTGGCTCATATGAGGATGTGTACATCAGATAGTCCATATACTGTAATAGTACGCTAGTTTACCATATGTGGCTGTGGCTGTGTTCACATTGGTTGTGAATATGCACTTTCACACAGGTGTCTGTTACTCTGTGATGTAAAATGCCTGCAGAGCCTGCTATCTATGCAGGTACATGTGTATTCCCACATAGGAGATGTAGCCCAGTGTTGAGTCAGTCTGCCTGTAGCCTACACTGTGCTTTGTTACATGCCTAGCAGCTTACTGTACTTATCCAGTGAGATGTCATGTCCAGATACTTGCCAGATATACTGCTTCCTGGCCACTATAACAGTCATGTATGTCAGACAAAGCAGTGTGATGCTGTTCAGATGTATGTCAGTAACTAGTGGATAGTATGTGGCCATGGCACCTCTGTACCAGTGGCCATTATGTGTCAGGACAGACAGGGGTGTATGAATGCATAACCCATGGGGGAAACTGTATACCAGTATGTACATGTTATACTCATCTACATGGCTGTTATTTACATTGACAGGCCTGGTCCACATGTCTTGTATGAAGGGGTTCTGTGTATACCTCTGGACTGACCCGAGTGTGTCAGACTGTCCACATATATTGACCTTATCACAGCTGTAGTCCACAGGGGCGTTATTGTGCTAGCAGTGGTACTGTACTATGCTGACCTTAGGATGTCTTTAAGTAGCCAATGGCGCACATGTTAAAAGCAGATGTGGCCTCTCACACACACCATTTCTGTGAAGACAATCCCTATTACAGTAGCAATAGTCTACAAATATAACTGCACTACATATGTGACATCCCCTTGCACTGAGAGGTTGAGACTATTGGGGCTGAGGTAGGGCTCTAGTCCATGTGCATGGTGAACATATATGTATAAATAAGTATACATATATCCATATAGATATGTACACATATACATATCTTGCTTACTGTATGACAACAGTTTTACACAATTGTGCCTGTGTTCCAGGCTCTGTCCTCCACCTACATACCAGGCTTTGCACATATGACATGCTGTCAGGGATTGTTATGTAGTGGGCTGTGTGTATGTCATGCTGTCATTCCTGCCATCACTTCACTGCTGTTGTGTCTGCCACACCTACTGGGGGGTTGGGACATATATGTGTGTATTTCAGATACACAATACATGTGTGCCCTACTGCACTGCAGAGGCCAGTGTATGTAACAGTGGTATATGGTCCAGTATTAGTGAGTGTAGGGGGGGTGCACCATGACTAACCTAGGCTGTTACAACATGTGCGGGTATCTGGTATAAGCTGCCTTAAGGTATCTGGATGTACTTTACCATACGATCCACCTTGGGTAAATGCAGGCCTACTGCCTAATGCCATACGGGATGTTCTGTTTGTCAGTTTGATTGTGATGGTGTCAGATATGCCTTGTTATGTCACAGATACATCCCATGGTGTCAACTGGGGTCTGTACCCCCTAGGGATTGTGTACAGGGTGTAGATAGAGGCTGCTGACTTATACATTTGAATTGCATACAGTTACTTGTTTGGTATGCTGTGACCCAGTCTGTCATTACTAATGTACTACTTGAAGGCCTCAGCCTGGACAGCAACATATGTCGACCTTTCCAGACTACTGTCTTAGTATAACTGTTTCACAGTTGCATTACACTGTTCATATGGATGTCAGTGTCTAAACAGCTAAATGGCATGGCATATACAACTGTCATAGTACACAAATAAAGCTTTCACATTCATTTATGCACACCTGTGTGTGGTGTTATATCCTTTGATATGTCTGTGGGTATATGTTGCAGGCTATGAATGTCATTCATATGGGTGGCTCATACAGTTTCCAGTTGGTAAGGTGGTGACTGTAGGAATACTGGCTGCTCCATATTGTGTGCGCGTATTACATATGTATATTACTGTACAAATCTGTGTGTGTGTATGTGTAGTTACACACACACACATATATATATATATATATATATATATATATATATATATATATATATATAAATATATACCTGTATCTGCATATATGTGTTGGTGTATATGTATCCTAGGGATGGCCATGTCATGTCTGGTCCTGGTTATGGGATCTGCACCACTTGGTACTGCATTACAGAGAGGTCATGCTTGGCTGGGGGGGTATACCTATTCGTACCAGACGTATATTATGTGGGGCCTGTCAACCCCATTAACGTTGCATGAGGACATATATGTTTTGTTACTTTCCCCATTATTTACAGATATATGTCCATATATATATATATATATATATATATATATATATATATATATATATATATATATATATATATATATATATATATATATATATATATATATATATATATATATATATATATATATATATATATATATATATATATATATATATATATATATATATATATATATATATATATATATATATATATATATAAAACCCGCCGTATATATTTAGACATGTAGATGTGGACATTTTTATCTATAGATGTAGGCATTTGCATGTTTATATGCTCATACATATTGATATTGTTATTTATATATATATATATATATATATATATATATATATATATATATATATATATATACACATATATCAATATGTTGTAACTGTTTAGACATTAATATATTTACTCACACACATACATCTGCATGTTGGAATACATTCTCTGTACTGTTGAATGACTGGGCTGGATGATATTTTTGTGAATACATCAAGGCTATGTATATCTGAAATGGCTTATTGATAAATCACTTTGGCTATGGTGTGCAGGGTCCTTGGTTTGATCTTAGCAGAGGCTGCTTATTTTGTTGCTTGGCAGAACAAGGGCCGTTGCATACAGTGTGATTAAGGTACTTTTCAGCAGTTGTAAGCAGGTTTGCATGGGGGTAAGCACTGCCTACACAGGTTAAGAAATTTAGAAGCTTACTGGATGTAGGACTCTAACCAGAAATTAGCAGTGCTTACCTCCACACAAACCCACACACACAGCCTTAAACTCGCTTAATAGTGCTGACATATGCTTACTACTGCTTCTTGCTGCTTAACTATCTACTGCTTTATGCATAATGATACTGACACCTCACATGTACAATTCCTGCAGTACTCCAGTTCATATATGTATCTATATATATATATATATATATATATATATATATATATATATATATATATATATATATTCTTTCATGGCAGCAGTACTCCAGTTCATATATATATATATATATATATATATATATATATATATATATATATATATATATATATATATATACACACACACATGTTATTCTATGGGTTATACAACATACATATTACTCATATTGTGCTTTGCCATGGGAAATGGTATGTCTCAGTTCCCTTCCTGTTCCCCCCTCCTTTCTCACTTACATCCACGGGGCAGTCCCATTACAATGGGTCCATCCAACTCCAGCACATCTTGGCCCTTAATGTCTTACCCATCATTCCCTCCACCCCCTTCCTTCCACATCAATCATCCTTCCTACAGGCTCTATCCAAATCTCACCACACCACTACACATTGCCCACTCCACTTCTCGGGACCCATCATGTGAGTTGTCTCACCCCATGATTCTTCAGGCTTCCCACACATTCAGTCTGCACACATACGTATCCTTCTTTGCTTACCTGTGAGGCATGGTATGTTACTCCGAGGATTCTTTTTAGCAGAATTTTTGGGTTGTCCCGCTAGGGACAAACATGCATTTGTTTAAGATTAGACTTGGCAGGTTGACACTGTTTCTCCCACTGGTAGCATCCTGCCAGTAGACTGGGAAGCAGTGCTGTGCAATGCTTAGCAGTGCTTAATATTCGATTTGCATAATATTTGCCTTTTGGCATTGATGTCTTCTTCATTACATGTTATAAATTTGTCTTGTATCCCTGATTCTTGTGTATGTACGCTGTATGGGGTCCTGGGAACTTCAACATTTTATTGCAAAAACACCTCACATATGGCCTTACTGCAGTACTCCAATTCACATATTTTTGTTCTGTGGCAGGTTATACATCACACTGTTCATTTCACATGTTCAGTTTGATTTTCCTATGGTGAGGATTAGTTTGTTGACACCTCACTCTTATGCATTGCTATGATGGCTTAGTGGTTAACGACTGTAATGTAGTGGGTCCTGGGTTCGAGCCTTGCAGAGGCTGTTGATTTTGTTGCTGGGCAGTACACGCGCCATTGGGTACAGAGTGATTAAGGAACTTTAAAGCAGTTGTAAGTGGGTTTGCGTGGGTTTGCGCAGATGTAAGCACTGCTAACCTCCGGTTACAGTTTCTTACACTCAGTTAGCTTCTACATTGCTTAATCTGTGTTGGCAATGCTTACCCCTGCATAAATGCACTTAAACACACTTACTAGTACTTATATATGCTTATTACTGCTTATTAGGTTAATAGGTTCATAGGTTCATACTAGGCTATCTGCCCTGGGGCAATTATAAGCCTAGCCTGATTCTGTATGGCTTACGCCACCCCTTGATTTGAGTATACTGTGCCCTTTTTAAGGTTTAGTTTACTGTGCCTCTGTCTAATAGTGACATGGGAGTAATCCCTGGGACAAACCTATGATCCCCCATCCACCTATCGAGATTCTTCTTGAAGAGATTCAGTGAGGTGCTCTGCCTCACATGAACTGGAATTCTATTCCAGAGCGAAGGGAGCCTCTGGGTTATGAACCTGTCCCTCCAGCAAGTTCTATTTATTTCTGTGCTGAGGTTCAAGTCCCTCAAGTGTGTGGCTCTAAGGGATTTAGATTTACTGAGGTGGAGCATGTCCATTAATTCTGGATTTGACATAGCTTTGTATGTCAGGCATAGATCGCCTCGAAGTAGGCGGTATGCAACTGAGCAGAGCTGGAGTTTTTTTTAACCGAGCAGCATATGGCATCTGTTTGAGACCCTTGATCCTCTTGGTGAGATACTTTTGGGGTCTCTCTAATTGCTGGAGGTGTCGGGTAAGGTACATCACAAAAGGGGCATTGTATTCTATGATGGGCCTGATAAGGGATGAATAAAGGGGCACGATTACCTCCCTTGATCTAGATGTGAAACCCTTAGTGATGAGGTGGGCTATGTAGAAGGTCTTTCTAACCACTTTGGCAATGTGGTTTTCAAAGGAGAGATTGCTATCAACTTGGGTCCCCAGGTTCCTAATAACTTTCTCTGTACTTAATGGGTTTCCGCCTATGTGGTAATTGTTTTTGCCAAAGGGTATGACTATACATTTTTTGGCATTTAGCTTTAAACCATAGCACTGGCACCAGTTATCTGTCTCTGTGAGACCTTTTTGAAGGATGTTTGTGTCAGCTGGAGAGTTGATTATGGCGCCCAGTTTGCAGTCATCTGCAAACTTGGTGAGCCATAGTCCTCCCACGTTTGCCTGTACCTCGGAAAAGTATATACCGAACAAGAGTGGTCCCAGGACAGAACCCTGTGGGTGCCACTTGTGACCGGTTTCGAGTCTGACATGGCTCCAGCAACTCTCACTCTGTGGGTTCTGTCTTTGAGCCAGTTTGCAACCCATCTTGTGACATAGGGGTTTATATTTAAGCTGGATAGCTTATCTATGATGCCCGAGTGGGGTATTGTGTCAAATGCATTTGCAAGGTCCAGATAGGCTGTGTGGACTACCTTCCTTTCATCTATGGCTTTCGTGACTGTTTCGAAGAAGTCAACCAGGTTCAAAAGGCAGGATCTGCCCTTGACAAAGCTGAACTGGGTAGGATCTAGTGTCTGTAGGTCCCCAATGTCTTTGTTTATGAGCTCCATGATGATCCTCTCCATAGCCTTGCAGACTAAGCTAGTCAGGCTTATGGGGCGATAGTTTCAGGGTCCGTAGAGGCTCCACCTTTGTGGAGTGGGACCACTGTTTCTGCACGCCATTCTGTGGGCACATATCCTGTAGTGAGGCTGAGATTGTATAGCTGTTTTATTTGAGGGATTAGTTCCTCTTGGAGTTCATGTAGGACGCAATCTGGGATGCCATCTGGTCCCATGGAAGCAGTGTTTTTTGCTTTGGAGAGGGCAGCCTTCACCTGAGCATCAGATATGTTTGGGAGGCAGCCCTCTGCCGGGATAGATACTTGCTCTTTTGGGGGGGGGGGGAGAAGTTTGCACTGAACCTGTCTGCCAGGATATTGGCGATGTCTGTGGGTTCAGTGTATTTTTTTCATTTAGAATCAACTCAGAACAAGTCTGGGAGTTGCATCCCAGGTTCCTAACATAACTGAAAAAAGCCTTATGATTGTCTTTGGTGTCCTGTGCAATTTTTCTCTCGAAGCTGGCCTTGGAGGATTTTATGAGGGATCGTAATTTTTGCTAGTACTGATCTGAGATGCCTTCCCTATTAGGGATTTTGCTCTATCATGTAGTAGCTTCCTCCTTCTGTTGTACAGTTTATTTATGGCAGGGGTCCACCAGGCAGGACACCTGCCTTTGGATGATTGGGTCTTGGTTTTGTTTGGGATAGCATGATCCATGCATTCCTGGAGATGTCCATAGAATGCGTTTATATAGGATTCTGCAGTTTGGGCCATAGTTTCCACTGGCCCTGGGGCCTTGAAGGATTCCACTTCGGTTTTGAGAAGTGGGAAGTTCACTTTTGAGAAGTTTTTCACTGTGGTTTTCTGGGCTGGAGGTGGGGTCGGGATGTGGACATCCAGTGAAATTAATTTATGGTCTGATCTTACCAATGAGGGATATACTTCTGGTGTGGAGCATAGATTCCCCATGTTGGTAATGATCAGGTCTAGTATGTTGTCCCCTCTTGTGGGAGTGGTGACTAGTTGTTCCATAGCATTTGAGTTTATAATTTCCAGGAACCTTTGGGCTAAGGTGCTGGGGCTTGAGTAGTGCTCCCAGTCAATGTTTGGGTAGTTGAAGTCACCCAATATAATGGTGTTCGGAGAGATCTTCATGTTCTCCAATGTTTCCAGGAAAGCCGAGTGGGATTCCTGACTTTGAGAGGGTGGTCTGTAGGATGCTATAAACTGAAAAGCACTCTTGCCCACTGTTAGTTGCACATGGATGGTCCCCAGTACTTTGTGCAATGCCACTAACCTGGAGGTGTGGATATCCTTGATAAATATGGAAACTCCCGCTCCTTTTGTGGTTTGGTCCGGGTTTTGGGGCCAAAAAGCATGATATGAGGTATAGCCTGGTAGTGCTGGGGTGCTCTCTGGAGCCTTGAACCAGGTTTCTGTCACTGCACAGATATCGATGTTCTCCATACTGAGGAGAGCTTCGAGTGCATGCATCTTGAGGTTAAGACTTCTGGCGTTAAGCAGCATTACCCTTAGTTTCTTGTTCCTTGTGCTGTCTATGGGGTGGGTTTGACTTTTGAGCCTTGCCTAAAAAAGGCACTATGGGGGTGGCAAGAGCCTTTGCCAATATCCGAAAGCCCAGTGGTGACAGGTGCAAGCCGTCCCTAGTGAAGCAACGTGGCTTGTCGGCATGTCATCCCAGGCTGACAGACACTGGATCCCCTTTGAATGACACCAAAATTTTAGCCAATTGTTGAAATCGATCATTTTGTCTTTGTACTGTGGCATCATTCTAGGTGAGGGTAAGATGCTGCTCAAGGTCAGGGTCATACCAGCCTGGGCTACTTATTTGTGCTTAAACCTGCTTACTAGTGCCTTATTCATTATGACACTGACACTTCACATGTGCATTTAATGCAGTACTCCAGTTCACATTTAAATGTTATTATGTAGGTTATACAGTGAATAAAATGTAAAAATATGTTCATATACAGATTTCACATGGAAAATGATATGTGCTGCAGTGGGACTCGAACCAGGAATGCCTGTTCATTAGGTGGATGCTCTAACCACTACACTATTGCTGTACTGCTTCATTTGCATATATATTCCTTGTTATCCTCTTCAGCCTTTTTAGCTGCTTTAACTGTAGCTAAGCGATGGGCAAACCCGCGCACCTACGGTTAGCTGTACTCGGGGATTTAAAAAAAATAAAAGTGTTTCTTCATTTTATTTTTATGTACTGTTGCTGTTGTACACATGGGGACTGTTGGTGGGGATATGCGGACACTTATGAGTGGGCTCACTCATTTATGTACACATTTTTCTGTTATACTTTGCAGGGGCATGTTTATTCTGAGAGCTCTGCTCTCAGACATGCCCCCTGCACTTGTCCATGCTCCATGTTGGATTGGGAGGTTAGACAGCGTGCCTTCATTTATATGCATGGCGCGCTGCCGTCCTTCTCTTAAACAGCCGCTTCCATGCAGGACTAGATTAGTCCTGCACGGAAGATTAGTAAATCCAGGGGAAAGTATTAATATAGTTCCATACTTAAATTCAAAAACAGACACTCAAAGACTGTTTAAAGATGTTATGCAAAGATGTAAAGATGTAATAGACATTACAAAAATATATGATAAAAGAGGCTTATGGACTGGAGGTTGAGAATGTAATGTTATATTAAAATATGAAAATAACAGAATTGTGCATATCCCTAGCTTGATAAATGTGGAGGAGAACAAAGGTACTGTGAAATATTCAGGACAAAAAAAACATGCTTTTTGTGGAAAATGTGATTATTTAATTATCAACTGTGATAAAAAATGTTATAAATGTGGCAAAGTGGGGAGTGATGCAAAAAATGAGATTTGAAATGTTTAAAATGTGAAAAAAAAACAGGTAATTTACAAAGAAAATAAAATGGGAAGACAGGGAGCAGAACACAAAGTTATTCAATTTTTTTGAAGAAGTAATGGTTCAAGATATAGAATAAGAAGAAAATGTAGAACGAGAGGATAAAATAGAGTAATAAGGAGAAAATCACTTAATAGTGGAAAAATGAGGTAAAAGAAAAAGATATTGTAACTGGAAAAAAAAGACAAGAATGTTTGTTAGAAGTAAGTGAGAAAGAAGAGATGAATTGCACAATAGTGAAAGGAAAGAAAATTTATATTCTGAAAAGAGTAAAAGATGGGGAAAGAATATATTAAGGCATAGAATAAGAAAGGGAAAGGATAAGTAGCTAAGGATAGGAAAAGAATATAAAGACAAAATAAAAATAAATAAATAATTGAAAGTGAGAGTATGAGCAATAATGTTAATAGTATAAAGAATATACAATGGAGAATAGAGATATTAGAATGGTGTGCAAAAATTGATGTGGATGTGATTATTTTGGAAGACATAAGAATTACAACAGAAGAAGAAAGACAACAAACAAAGAAATAATGGGGAGGTCAGATTGTAATACAGGAATAGAAACATGCTCAGGTATAGCATCATTATGTAGACCATCAATAAAAGTTTTGGATTACATTAGTTGTAATGCGGAGAATAACAGTTATAGATATGAGATAGAAGTGTCAAGTATATAGGCTTACTGCAATATATGCAAAGGTGACACAAAAGTAGAGAATATATGTTCAGAAATTATTAGATTATGTAAGTGTAAACATGGAGATTACAGTGGTAGGTGATTTGACTTGTGATCTAAGGAAGAAAATGGAGAGCAGAGATATAAAATAATGTTGGAAGTGACAAAAAAGTGGTAGACTACATATATATTGAATAATAAACAATGGACATGTTAAAGAAGTGCTTTCAAGACACAAATTGACTATTTTATTATTTTGAACAGTTTAAAAGTAGAACAAGAAGGAACACAATGTGCAGGAGTTTTTGATCATTTAGCAATTTGGTTAGAAATTCAAGATGAAAATGAGACATAAAGATAGATAAACATATAAAATGACTAAATGAAAAACAATTGGATAAAAAAGGACTACAGAGGTTTATAGAATTATGGAAAGATCAAATCGGAATTAACTTTTTTTATAAGAAATGGACATCATGGTGGTTACTTTTTAAAGACAGATATAAATGTCATTTGAAATGGCAAAGTTTACAAAGAGAAGTAGGAAATAATAAATATAAAGCAGCATATAAATATCCTTTAATAGCATTCATAAGTCACAAGGAAGAGTTTTTTAAGAGAGAAAATGGAAATATATGAAATGAATCAAGAAAAAGCTAATAAGTATTTATTTAAACAAATATATTATTTACAAGGAGAAAAGAAGTAACACTATATTGGAGCACAAAGAGAGTAAAATATTAATAAGAGAGTTAAGAAATAGGAAAGGTGACATGGTGAGAAATCAGCAAGCTATAATTGAAAATACTGATACATCATACAGAAGAATCATTTACTAGGACTAGGACAGAGAAAAGACTGAAGTAGAATGTCCAAAGATTGACAAAGCAAGATAATGAGGAATTGGAAAAGATATAACAAAGAAAGAATTTAATAAAGTTTTAAGAATGGTGAACTTGGAATCAACTGCAGTTCTAGATGTGATATAACATATGTATAAAGACTTGATAGATTAGAAAATGAAAGCTTTTCTACATGTGTTAAATGAATGGTTAAAAGAAAGATTTAGACAAGAAGAATTATATATGGGAGCTATGAAATATATATAGAAAAAAGGGGAGAAAGATGATATTAGAAATTAGAGACCGATAGTTCTTAATAATACAGATTATAAAACATTCATGAAAGTAATAAAATTAAGATTGTAAAAGAAATTACATAAAATATTGGAGGAGACAATATTTGTAAGGAATTGTGCAAGATACGATATACTGGAATATAGATACAAAAATTATGGAAGATGCTTTAAACAAAGCATTTGATGAGATACAACATGAAGTGTTATGGGATATAATGAAAGAATATCAGATAAGTGAGAAAATCAGAAATATTTTGAGACAGCCTACAAGAATAATAAAGTAAAAGTGTTAGTAAATAGTAGGTTAAGTCAGGATATTCATATACTTAGTGGTAAAGGGCAAAGAAGTCTTGTGTGTAACATTTTATTTGCAGTATTTATGAATGCCATAGTCATGAAAATAAATGCATTATTTAAAGTGGCAGAATATAGGAATTTGGAAGGTATTAAAGATACCAAACCCAGCCACTGGGGATGCACAAGCCAGTGCATTTCTTTGTGCCGGTCCCAAGCCCGGATAAATGGGGAGGGTTGCGTCAGGATGGGCATCCGGCGTAAAATGTTGCCACATCATATATGCAGAAAACTGTACAGAAATTCATACCGGATCGGTCGAGGCCCAGGTTAACAATGACCGCCACCAGTACTGTTGGCCAACAGGGTGCTGACGGAAATTGGGCTACTGTTGGCCGAAGGAGGAGAAGAGGCGGAAGGCATGCCTGAAGGCAGGTAAAGGCTAGGACTGTGATAGTGAGGGTCGGAACTTTGAATGTTGGCAGTATGACTGGTACAGGGAGGGAACTAGCTGATATGATGAGCTGAAGGATGGTTGGTATATTGTGTGTGTAAAAGACCAGATGGAAGGGGAGCAAGGCTAGGTGTATCGGAGGTGGTTTCAAATTGTTTTATCACGGTGTGGATGGGAGGAGAAATAGCGTAGGCATTATCTTGAAGGAACAGTATGCTAAGAGTGTTTTGGAGGTGAAAATAGTGTCGGATAGAGTAATGTTTTTGAAGCTGGAAATTGATGGTGTAATTATGAATGTTGTTAGTGCATATGCTCCACAAGTTGGGTGTGCGATGAATGAGAAAGAAAAATTTTGGAGTGAGTTGGATGAAGTGGTGATGACTGTATCCAAGGGTGAGAGACTGGTGATTTTAGCAGATTTCAATGGGCATGTTAGTGAAGGGAACAGAGGTGATGAGGAAGTGATGGGTAGGTATGGTGTTAAGCAAAGGAATGCAGAAGGTCAGATGGTAGTGGATTTTGTGAAAAGGATGGAGATGGCTGTGATGAATACGTATTTTAACAAGAGGGAGGAGCATAGGGTGACATACAAGAGTGGAGGAAGATGCACACAGGTGGTTTATATCTTATGTAGAAGGACCAATATGAAGGAGATGGGAGACTGTAAAGTGGTGGCAGGGGAAAGTGTAGTTAGGCAGCATAGGATGGTGGTTTGTAGGATGACATTGGTGATCAAGAAGAGGAGGATGAGTGTGAGGGCAGCACCAAGGATCAAATGGTGGAAAATGAAAAAGGGTAATTGTGAGGTGATGTTCAGGGAAGAGTTAAGACAGGCACTGGGTGGCAGTGAAGAGTTACCGAATAGCTGGGTAACTACGGCAGAGCTAGTAAGAGAGATGGCTAGAAGGGTGCTTGGTGTGACATCTGGAAATAGGAAGGAGGACAAGGAAACCTGGTGGTGGAATAAAGAAGTACAGGAGAGTATACAGAGAAAGAGGTTGGTGAAGAAGAAGTACGATTGTCAAAGAGATGAAGAAAGTAGGCAAGAGTATAAGGAGATGAGGTGCATGGTAAAGGGAAAGGTGGCGAAGGCTAAGGATAAGGCGTATGAAGAGTTATATAAAAGATTGGACACTAAGTAGGGAGAAAAGGACCTGTACCGATTGGTTAGACAGAGGGACCAGGCTAGTAAAGATGTGCAGCAGGTAAAGGTGATAAAGGATAATAAGGGAAACGTACTCACAAGTGAGGAGAGTGTGTTGAGCAGATGGAAAGAGTACTTTGAGGGGTTGATGAATGAAGAGAATGAGAGGGAGAGAAGGTTGGATGATGTGCGGATAGTGAATCATGAAGTGCAGTGGATTAGCAAGGAGGAAGTAAGGATAGCTATGAAGAGGATGAAGAATGGAAAGGCTGTTGGTCCAGATGACATACCTGTGGAAGCATGGAGGTGTTTAGGTGAAATGGCAGTGGAGTTTTTAACTAGATTGTTTAATGAAATCTTGGAAAGTGAGAGGATGCCTGAACAGTGTGTGTATGACTCTGTCTATACTTCCAAGGCTAAGGCCTCGTATGGTTTTAACGAGGTTTGCTTGGCTGCATCCTCAGAAGCTTCCAGATGTTGTTAAAAATGAGCTTTTAAATTCTCTCTTGGATAGAGATTTAGTGTTTCGTCCCTCTGCTGCAGATATGATCAAAAAGTGAATCTCTAAGATTTTTCATCTCACCATTTCAAAATTGTTCAAAGGATTTTCTTTCTCCTCAGCCAATTTCAGCAAAAAACAGAATAAATGGTCTCAGTCAAATTCAGGTAAACAGTCGTTTAAGAAGAAGTGGCAGGAAGGTTGCAAAAGGTAGTCTCAAACCTCCCGAAACCAAGGACACTCCAATAAGACTGAATGACTATTCAAGAGATCTTGTGAATCCCTACTACCCTGGCCTTGTTTGTCTTCCAGAAAGTCTGACTCTCTATTTTTCTCTTTGGCAACATACTGTTTCAGACAAATGGGTTCTGAAAATCCTTCATCAGGGTTACATATGGCAGTGAGAAGAAATTCCTTCTTTCCAGGGGGTATTTCCACATCCTGCAGATTGCACTTGTTTTGTTTCCTCCTGTTCTTTTTCACATGCTATCCCATAGAGGATAGAACAAGTTCCTTACTTCCCAGATAAGGAAAGGGTTTTATTCAAGAATATTCCTAGTCTCGAAGAAAGAAAACAGTTAGAGATGACCGCGTTTGCACAGTTTTGTGCGCCGGGCAGTGCCGGTTGGCTAGGGTTAAATTATTGCTCCACTAAGTTTCCTCTTCAGTTTTTCCCTTGAAACTAGTCTAACTCTCAACCTAAGCACTCGGAGAGCATCCTACAGCCCAGCACTTGCTCAGACCTAATAGCAAGCACTAATATACCCTGATACTTGATTATGATTTCTCTCTTGGATAGAGATTAGTGCAAGGCTCCTTATTCACCCCTCATGAACCAAGTCACTAAGCAGCTCACCCTACTATTCAGGCATGACCAAAGGGCAATTTCAGGTGTACTCTCCAGTCCAGCTGGTGAATCTGGGTATCCTGAGGCAATGTTACAACTGCCTCATGTACACAGACAACCCTCTCCTCCTACCACAAAACACTAACAATATGCGAGAGATGCAATTATACAGCCAAACTGGAGGATAAGCTGTCTCCACCCAAGACTGGAACAGACAGTCAAGAGGTGAAGGTTAACACTTGCACCACACCTCCAGCCACACATAGACCTACTAAACCAGCACTGGCAAAAAATACACATAAATCCACAAAATCATACTCAGAGGCTCTAAATAAAAAGCTGCAAAAGCCTCATAGACCTCCAAAGCAGACACCCAAACAACCTGCACCTCCCGTCACAAACCAGACAACACATAAAACACAAAATCAGTGTGCCACACAATCACAGCCCTTAAGGCGAAATAACATACCTAAGTAAATAATGTGGGAAGAAATAGCCAGGGAATTGTTATGGCTAGGCTTGTATAGGCCCTAGGGCTGATAGCCTAGTACCAACCTATGAACCTATGAACCTATAACACACTATTAATAGGTGACTCTATAGTCAGGCACACTGATGTCCCACTCACTAGGCTGGACAAGCAGAAGGTTGTTGTTAGCTGCCTGTCGGGAGCCAGAATCCACCACATAACACAAGCACTCAGGTCACTCCAGAAAAAGTACAAATATGATTTTGTCATTGTTCATGTTGGTGTGAATGACCTGAGATGTACCTCCCTGGACTACATGAAAAGAGACATGGAAGAGCTCTCTGATCATGTAGCCCAGGCTGGTATGACCCTGACCCTGAGTAGCATCCTGTCCTCACCAAGAATGACACCTCAGTATAAAGAAAAAATGATCAATTTCAACAATTAGCTAAGCTTCTGCTGTCATTCAAAGGGGATCCACTGTCTGTCAGCCTGGGACGACATGCTCGACAAGCCACGTTGCTTTGCAAGAGATGGCTTGCACCTGTCACCCCTAGTTTTTTTATACTGGCCAAGGCTTTTGCTGCCCCCATAGTGCCTTTTTTAGGCAAGGCTCAAAAGTCAAACCCACCTCCGTAAACAGCACAATTAACAAGAAACTGAGGGTTATGCTACTCAACGCCAGGAGTTTAAATCTCAAAATGCATGCGCTCAAAGCACTCCTCAGTATGGAGAACGTTGACATCTGTGCAGTAACTGAAACCTGGTTCAAGGCTCCAGAGAGCACCCCAGCACTACTGGGCTACAACTCGTACCACACGTTTCGGCCACAGAACATGGACCGAAACAAAAAAGGAGGGGGTGTATCCATATTCATTAAAGATACCTACAACTCCAGATTAGTGGCACAGCATGATACCTCTGTGATCATCCATGTGCAACTAACATCAGGCAAATCGGCAGTGTAAGTTGTGGTCTGCTACAGATCACCCTCCATGACACAGGACCACCACTCCATCTTTCTGGAGACACTGGAAAACATGAAGGTCGTACCAAACACCCTGATATTGGGCAATTTCAATTACCCTACCATTAACTGGGAAAACTACTCAAGTACAAACTCCCAGGCCCAGTGCTTCCTGGAATTTATCAACTCAAATGCCCTGGATCAGCTGGTAAACTCCCCTACCAGAGGTGAAAACATATTGGACCTGGTCATCACAAACATGGACAACAGGTGTTCCACACCAGTGGTTAACCCGTCACTGGTTAGATCAGACCATAAACTAATCACTCAGGATGTCCACACCCCACCACCACCCCCAACTAAGGAAACCACATTTCTAAAGCATACTTCACCTTACATAAGACAGAGGCTGTAAGTTTCACAGCCCCCACGCTAAAGGATAACCCTGCCAAAGATGCATAAACCTTTACAAATGTACTCTATGAGCACCTACAAGGATGCATGGGTCATGCCATCCCTAGCAAAACCAAGACCCACTCCTCTAAGAGAAGAAAACCAGTCTGATGGACCCCTGACATAAACAGGCTATACAATAGGAGGAGGAAACTAGTTCAGAAAAAAAGCAAATCCCAAGAAGGAAAGACATCCCTGGTCAGTATCAGTAAGAAAGTAAGGTCCCTCATAAAGTCATCCAAGGCTAACTTCAAAAGAAAAATAGCCAAGGATTCAAAAGATAACCACAAAGCCTTCTTTAGCAATGTTAAGAATCTAAGTGGCAACTCACAGATATGCACTGAACTAGTGCAAAATAGCACAAAATGTACTGAACCTACTGATATTGACAACATCCTGGCAGATAGATTCAGTGCAAACTTCACCCTCCTCTCACCCTGAAAAGGGCCCACAACAGTACCGGAAAAGTGTAGTGTCCCGGAAATCACAGATGCATAGGTGAAAATAGCCCTTTCAAAAGCCAAAAACACAGCATCATTGGGGCCAGATGGTCTCCCAGGCTGCGTCTTGCACGAACTACAGAACAAACTAACCCCCCACCTAAACACGCTGTTCAAACTCAGCCTCTCTACAGGCTACGTGCCCATAGAATGGTGCACAGCAATGGTTATTCCACTCCACAAAGGAGGGGCCACAACTGACCCTGGTAACTATCGCCCCATAAGCCTGACTAGCCTGGTCTGCAAGGCTATGGAGCATGTCATCATGGAACTCATTAACAAAGACATTGGGACCTTCCAAACACTTGACCCAAACTAGTTCGGCTTTGTTAAGGGCAGATTTTGCCTACTAAACCTGGTTGACTTCTTCGAGACAGTCACCAAGGCCATAGATGAGGGAAAGGTTGTTCCCATAGCCTATCTTGACCTTGCCAAGGCTTTTAACACCATTCCCCACTCGGGTATTACAGAAAAACTCACCAGCCTGAACATAAACCCCTACATCACGAGATGGGTTGCCAACTGGCTTACAGACAGTACTCACACGGTAAGAATAGCGGGCTCCAGGTCCGACTCTAACCCAGTCACAAGTGGTGTCCCGCAAGGCTTGGTCCTGGGACCCCCTACTGCTCGGCATATACTTCTCAGAAGTACAGGCAAACACAGGAGGACTATGGCTAACCAAGTTCGCAGATGACTGCAAACTGGGAGCCATAATTGACTCTCCAGCTGACACGGACATCCTCCAAAAGGGCCTTACTGAGATGGACACCTGGTGTCAAAGTCATGGCCTCAAGCTAAATGCCAAAAAATGCATAGTCAGCCCATTTGGGAAAAACAAAACACCCATGAATTACCACATAGGTGGCAGCCCCCTTAATACAGAAGAGGTAATAAGAGATCTGGGGACCCAGGTAAATAGTAATCTCTCCTTTGGCAATCATATTGCCAAAGTA
This sequence comes from Protopterus annectens, assembly GCF_019279795.1. Classification (NCBI taxonomy): domain Eukaryota; kingdom Metazoa; phylum Chordata; order Ceratodontiformes; family Protopteridae; genus Protopterus; species Protopterus annectens. Next base: position 1,369,020,083 of record NC_056732.1, on the reverse strand, counting down.
GTTAGGAAATCCTTCTATGTGGCCCATCTAATTACTAAAGGGTTTGTATCTAGAACTAAAGAGGTTATAGTGCCCCTCTACTTGTCACTCATCAGACCCATCATAGAGTACAATGCCCCATTTGGGATGTGCCTCACAAGACACTTTCAGCAGCTGTAGAGACCACAAAAGTGCCTCACCAAGAGGATTACTGGCCTCAAACATATGTCCTATGCAGCCCGACTGAAAAAAACTCCGGCTGTACTAAGTGGCATATCGCTTACTCAGAGGTGATCTCTGCCTGACTTACAAAGCCATGTCCAAGTTGGAATTGATGGACATGCTCCACCTAAAGAAATCCAAGTCACTGCTAGCCACACTCTCTAGTGAGCTAAACCTTGCCACAACAATAAATAGAATATGCTAGAGGGATAGAGTCCTGTCACAGAGACTCCCTATGCTTTGGAGCAAAATTCAAACTACATTAGGCAGAGCTCCTCACTAACACTCTTTAAGAGAAACTTTGACGAGTGGATGGGTAACAGAAAATACACCCCTGGGATCACTTCATTGACTCTGCTTGACAGAGGATCAGTTAATTAATCAATGGGATGGCAAAAGCCAACACACTCTGGCCAGGCTTATAAATGCCCTCGAGTAGATAGCCTAGTACTTGCCTATGAACCTATGAACCTATGAATGGAGAAAAAGTGTTTTGGTACCGATTTTTAAGAATAAGGGTGATGTGCAGAGCTGTAGTAACTACAGAGGGATTAAATTGATCAGTCACAGCATGAAGTTATGGGAAAGAGTAGTGGAAGCTAGGTTAAGAAGGGAGGTGATGATTAGTGATCAGCAGTATGGTTTCATGCCAGGGAAGAGCACTACAGATGCGATGTTTGCTCTGAGAGTATTGATGGAGAAGTACAGAGAAGGTCAGAAGGAGTTGCATTGTGTCTTTGTGGATTTAGAGAAAGCATATGACAGGGTGCCTAGAGAGGAGTTGTGGTATTGTATGAGGAAGTCAGGAGTGTCAGAGAAGTATGTAAGAGTGGTACAGGATATGTACAAGGGTAGTGTGACAGCGGTGAGGTCTGCAGTGGGAGTGACGGATCCTTTTAAGGTTGAAGTGGGATTACATCAAGGATCAGCTCTGAGCTCTTTCTTATTTGCAATGGTGATGGACAGGTTGACAGACAAGATCAGACAGGAGTCCCCATGGACTATGATGTTTGCAGATGACATTGTGATCTGTAGTGAGAGTAGGGAACAGGTGGAGGAGACCCTGGAGAGGTGGAGATATGCTATAGAGAGAAGAGGAATGAAGGTCAGCAGGACTAAGACAGAATATATGTGTGTGAATGAGAGGGAGGACAGAGGAATGGTGAGGATGCAGGGAGTAGAGGTGGCGAAAATGAATGAGTTTAAATACTTGGGATCAACAGTTCAGAGTAATGGTGAGTGTGGATTAGAGGTGAAGAAGAGAGTACAGGCAGGATGGACTGGGTGGAGAAGAGTGTCAGGAGTGATTTGTGACAGACAAGTACCAGTAAGAGTGAAAGGGAAGGTCTACAAGAGGGTAGTGAGACTAGCTATGTTATATGGGTTAGAGACAGTGGCATTGACAAAAAGGCAGGAGTCAGAGCTTAACGTGGCAGAGTTGAAGATGTTAAGATTTGCACTGGGTGTGATGAGGATGGACAGGATTAGGAATAAGTATATTAGAGGGTCAGCCCAGGTTGGAAGGTTTGGAGACAAAGCCAGAGAGGCAAGATTGCGTTGGTTTGGAATGTGCTGAGGAGGGATGCAGAGTATATTTGGAAAAGAGGAAGGCCTAAGATAAGGTTTATGGTTATGGTGAGAGAGGACATGCAGGCGGTTGATGTGACAGAGCAAGATGCAGAGGACAGGAAGAAATGGAAACAGTTGATCTGCTGTGGCGACCCCTAATGGGAGCAGCCGAAAGAAGAAGAGAAAGGTATTAAGATACCAATTATGTTTACATATGCAGACAATATACTATTAGTTGTAAAGAGTAAATAATGGATTGAGGAAGCTATTAAGGTACTAAAGGGCATTTGAATGCTACAGGAATGAGTATAAATTGAGATAAGAGTAGAGGTTTAGGTGAAGAAGGCAAGACAGAAAATATTCAGTTTAATAAGAGTGAAATAACATTATTTGGTGGCAATTTTTGGAAATGATATGGTTAAAACAAAGCAATGGGAAGACATAATACAACAGATGAAGAAAATATATGCTTCTTGTGGAAAACTTAAAAGTTGTATAAGAAAAAGGTTTATTTAATAAATTCAGTTTTAGTAGAAAAAAATGGCATATTTGGCAAAAGTGTATATGATTCCCATGGAATATGAAGAAAGACATTTTGGTTCCAGGCTAAACCCAGTAAAATAAGGCATATTATATGTTAAAGAAGAAGAAGTAGGATTGGGATTGATAAATACAGTAGTATATACAGGTTACTATCAGTTCATCGAAACATCAGCAGTTCAAACACCATATGTTCAAACTGTGACGTCCGAAAACTGATTATCACGAAGCCGCGGAACACTGAATTCTTTCCCAGGGATAGAATTTGGTGGGCTGTTTCTGTGGCTTCTCTATAGTCAGCGCTGTGGTGGAAAGTTAGGGGTTGGGTTCAGGTAAGTGTGCGGATGTAAGGGTTAGGGCGTGGGTGAGGTGGGTGTGTGATAGTGACAGACTTTAGGGTTAGGATGGGATAGGTGAGTTAGGGTTAGAGCGCGGGTGGTGGGCGTGTGATAGTGACAGACTTTAGGGTTAGGGTGGGATAGGTGAGTTAGGGTGCAGGTCAGGTGAGTGTGCAATAGTGATGGACCTTAGGGTTAGGGTTTGAGTTAAGATAAGTGGATAGATAGTCGTGTATGTACAGTTTAGTGTAAGGTTAGATGTAGGATTTTAAGTGTATGTGTGTGGATTGCTGTTTTTTTGGTGTGCTTGTGTTGTGCGTGTTTCTTGGAACAGCAATTTTTTTCCCTGGGAAAAAAATCGCTGTTCTAAGACTTCGATGTTTTTGCACTTCGAGGTTAGAAGTTCAAACATATGGTATTCAAACTTTAGCCATTTTGTTGAAGTGATATAGACCCGTATATACAGCATCATTGCATTTATATAAATTATTAAAATGGATAAAAGGTGGGAATACATCATTAATAAGTGTGATTATGGCAGTAAAATATAAAACAGTATGGGCATGATGGAAATATTCAAAAGAGAAAGAAAAGCAATGAATAGGGAAATAAAACAATATCAAGACAAAATAATACTGTGAATAATGAGGTTAAATGAGATAGAGGACAACAGGAAAATATGGTGTATGACTATAATGAATACATATTATTGTATTTATCCATGAGAAAAGATTGAACAAAGAAAGATAAAGGCATTAAAATTTAGAATGAAATGGTGTAAAAAACATGCAGAATATAGAAATTTTTTTACTGCAATTATCAATAAAAAATAAAATGCCAATGAAATCAAATATGCCATGTAAAAAGATAGAGGAGAGAATCTGTAATCATGGTCATAAAGTAGAGACAACAGAACATATTTTGTTGAATTGCAAAAGGGTAAAGAAACTGTGGGATAAGTTATGTGAAGAAAAATTATTTACAAAGCAGTAAGATAATATGTGACATAAACCTAATTGTCCTAATCCTTTTAGTGGTAACCACTGTCAGGACCTCTTTGTTAAATGGTGCAAATGTGACTATTCACCCCGTCAATCTTTTTACTAAATTTAAGTCTTGAAAACACTTTTGTAACAAACAGTTTTTTTCCCTAATCTATCATTCTAAAGCCAGTTCACTAAAGACAGCTGATATGTTTTCTGTTCTACTCACCATTCATGCAACCTTCCCATTCCCTACTCTGCCCTTTTTTGCTATCCTAGTCCAGCCCCTTGTTTTTTTTCATTACCTCCTATTTATCCCCTCCCCCTAGCTGGAAACCGCCCCTGAAGTTACTTATACTAGGCATCTACTTTTTGACACCACTTTTAACCCCTCTGTCTCAGCGTCCTCCCTCTCCCCTGAGTTAGGGCTGCATTTTTCTTTGGGCTGCTTGATTCCACTCATGGTAGGTTTTGTGAATTTTGTATCTTTAGTGCATATGTTACATGTTGATTGACTATTCAGTTACTGTATTTTTTGCCATTGTTTTATTCACAAATGTTAACCTGCCTGTACACAGCCAGTATTCCATCCTGTTTGTTGCTTAGTTCAACTAATACTTAGTCATTAACCTCTTTATGCTGCTACAACAGTACTTGGTGTACCCTGCAAGTTTAGGGATAGATATTGTACTAAAATTAGGTCCTAGTAGAAATGCTGAATCAAATTCAGTCCAGTAGCACACGCTGACGAATTTAGCCATCTCAGAGCATGGTAAAAGCCAATGCTAGTGATATGCATCTTAGAGGACAGAATGCCTACTTATTATACTTCACAGTAAGTTATTGGCTGGTTAATCACTGGTATTGTATATATGCAGTAACTTCTTTCATGCTGTACAGACACCCGAGACTCCTTCTGGGGCTTGTGGCTTTTACTTGAGGTTTTTCTCTCTTTTGCTCCACCTCCTGTATAAGTGATATATGTATCTGCTCCCACAAGTTTTGGTTGTATTTTTTCCTGCTGCCTACCTCCCGTACTGTTTAAGTCCCTGACCCTACATTTAAAAGGTCATTTTTTCTCCCCATGAATTAACCTTAAGGATTCCTTTTTTTTTCCTCGCTTCAGTTCAGGGACTAGTAGCAACTCAGTTAAACTGTAGCGATACTTGTCCTGTCAATGCCCTAAAGGAAACTGACGCCAATTCTAAGGCGCTTCTGCAAGTGGGCTAGTTGGTCCTTACTCTCCCCTTGTGGTGGTTATTTTAGGGAACATTCTCTCGCAATCTACTGAGTTTAGAGCTACAAGGCATTCTATTTGACTCACAATTTACTTACATTAAATGGTAGTCTATGCGAATGGTTTCTTTGGCTCAATAAGATTGTTTTTTGTAATTGAGAAAGTAGGATTTCAAACCTTGTCCATTTGAGTAACTCTTACTTTCGGGTAATTAAAATAGCTTACATTGGAAGTATTATTTGATGACAGGCTTATCTCATTCGTGGAGAGCTTGCAACATTGTTTGTCTATACAGATTGGTGTTTAATAAGTTGTTACCTATATTTTTATTCTTTTCCTACTTTCAATTGTACCTAGCAGTTAAAATTCTTCCAAAGTTTGGAGACTGCCCTTCCGACTAATTTGTAGCTTATGTGAGTTTCCATTTCAGAATTAATTCACTACATTTTTGCCACTTTCTGTACTTTATCTGCCCTGCTTAGAAAATGCTCTAGTGACAACACTAATTTCATATTTAGTATGATCTGTAGCTGGGATTTTATTAGCTGTGATTGCTTGATTTCACAAATGTTTAATTTTCCCTCTGTGTCTTTGAGAACACGAACTGTGCATGCAATGGTCATTAGTAATCCTTAGCCTCACTGTTGAACTGGATATTTCCTAGTTTCCTTACATTGTTGATAGAAGGAGAATTAGGATTTGTAGTTAATGTAGTTAATGTTTTGAATATCAGTGTGCTACTGTTATATACTGTTTCTCCTAATTTCTTTCATTTGTCTTCCAAGCTTATGCTCTCTGTCTCACTTCTTTTATAGACTACCCCTCGTTCTTGCTCCTTTTTCTCTCTCCCTTCTCTCTCCACCTCATATTTCACCATTACCATGTTGCAAATATTTCTCTCCTACTAATCCCTGACCTCTTCTCCTAACTATTTCTCCTTTCTTCTTGTCCTCATGGTATTTTATCACTCATAACATCCCTCTTTTTCCTCTTTCTCATATACCTATAACTTGCTAACTTAGTGTTTTCTTTTTCCCCTCTTCCAGTAAAGGGATCCTGGGTGATCCTTTCCCTGCCTTACAACCAAGTAAAACCTCTCCTTAACCGGAAGACGTCCCTGAAGCTGTTTGCTTATCATGCTTAGTAAAGATTTAGCTAAAGTATTGTTTCATGTATGTGAAATTCCTACTTTATCAGCAATACCTGTAATTATTTTATCTATTTGGTAACCTCTCTGTGTGAGACCCTCCAGCCTAATGCAGACCCCTAACACCTCTACCTAGTCTTGTTTCCCGTATCTCCTGACTTTGGCAGTAAACCCTCATTACCTCTCCCAGTTGCCTTTTCCCTTCTGTCCTCTAGATGGCAGTATTCAACCAACTTATTGTCTAGCTTTTAAATATCTAACCTAATTGTCCTAATCCTTTTACTGGTAACCACTGTCCTAACCTCCTTGTTAAATGGTGTAAATTTGACTATTCACCCCCCCAATCCTTTTACTAATTTTAAGTCTTGAAAACACTTTTGTAACAAACAGTTTTTTTCCCTAATCTATCATTCTAAAGCCAGTTCACTAAAAACAGCTGATACTTTTTCTGTTCTACTTACCATCCAGTTCTACCCACTCTGCTCACCCTACGGGCTCACTCCGCTCCCCTACCCCCATTTCCCACTCACCCCCAGTACATCTAGCCTTATACTTCTCTAAACACACCCTCTTCCTTCATTAGCCAATAAACTAATTAACCTCACTATATACTTAGCAATCCCACTCCCACCTCTCCTAGTTAATTTATTCCTCCTATCTTTGAATTAGTCCCTCCCCTAACCCCCATACTTCTTTCTAAACAGACCCACCCCTGACTGATCCTTGTTCTCATTTCAGTCTCCCTTTTCTCATACTTGTACATACCTACTCTCCCTGTATCTCCTACCTAACTCCATTCACTATGCCCATCTCCAACTTTAAAACACACTCTAACCTGTTCCACTTATCTATAACACGTGGCACTCTGCTTTTATTCTACAAGCTCACTTACTAAGAATCCCTACACTTTACATAATTCTATCCCCTCCTAAAACAAACTACCCTCATTCCCTTTTAAACTCTACCTCCCATTGCAAAATCACATCCTCAGCAGTCTACCTTAAACCTCAGTTTCATAGAACAACCCATTTCAAGTATTCCCACAATAAAACAATTATCCCTATCCTAGGCAAACTACTGAAGCTGTCTCCTATATCATAACAGTACCTATGTCTACATGGTGATATTCATCCAAATCCAGGCCCAAACACTAGTTACCCTAATTCCCAATCCCCCCATCCTGCCACCTCCCATTACCCTCTAGCAAAAACTCACTCCTTATAGCCCACCTTAATATCAGAAGTTTAAATAATAAAATCAGCCACCTTCATGCCTTGTTAGATCTACACTCCTTCGATATCCTATGTCTAACTGAAACCTGGCTCAAACCAAACACTAAAGATAATGATATACTCCCCCCAGGCTACAATATAATTAGATTAGACCACCCAAACAAAAAAGGAGGTGGGGCTGCTATATTATATAAATCTGAGCAGCAACTCTCTGACCTCAATTCTATACATCCTTCAACTAGCAATGCTGAAATCTTAATGTCTACACTTTTAATCAACACCAATAAATCCATCTATATTATCTGCTCTTACATCCCTCAGGTAATAATATTAATACCGTTGAAAATATCCTCTGTTGGCTCTCCTGTAATTTCGCCCAAGAGACCATATTCCTTGGGGATCTCAATATTGACTGGAATAGCTGTACTGCTGGCAATCCTACTACTCTAATAAAGCTTCATGGCTTTCATCAAACCATCTCCTACCCTACAAGAACTCACAAACCCAGCAATAAACAAACCACTTTAGATTGGATACTAGTTAACAGTAACCCCAAATCTTACAAAACAGGTATACTTCCCGAAGATATCAGTGACCATTCTCTTACCTTTATAACAAAACTAAAAACTTCAATAACCAATCAAGTAAATGTCAGAACCATTTGAAATACAAAAACTCTAAACCTACTTAACTTTCAGGCTGAGCTTAGAGCATGCAATTGGACTCCCCTAAAACACTTACCACTTGAGGAAGCTGTTTCCTATTTTAACAATAAATTTCTACAAATTCTCAAGCATCATGCCCCTTCTCGTACAATCAAAATTAAGAACAAACCAGCTCCCTGGCTCACAAAAGACACCAGGCAAAAATGTGACTTAAAATCTGGGACAAATGGAGACATACAAAAGATCCTACTGATCACTTAACTTTAGAAAGCTTAGAAATGCCACTAAAAAGCCATTTTCCTTGACAAAAAAACTATTTCCAACAACTACATCAAACCCAACATCAAAACCCACAAAAATTCTGATCTGGAATAAATAAACTACTTCATCCTGGCCACTCTAAAACACCTACCCCTCTAATCTGGACCAACAGTCATCCACCCAAATTGCTGATACTTTTAACAAAATTTTCACTGAAACTGTCCAATCTCTATATAATTCTTTACCAGCAGTGTCCACCTCTAACCGACCTGTGCTTTCTAATTCACTAACCCTATTACAACTACAACCTATTCTTACATCTCTCATATACAAATTGCTTCTGAAACTCAAACCTTTCACCCCTTCAGCTGATCTCCTCCCTGCTGAATATCTAAAATTGGCAGCTGGAGTTCTTGCCTTCCCCAATTCCATCTTAATTAACAGAACCATAACAGCATGCTCTATCCCAAACATTTGGAAAGTGTCTCATATCATCCCCCTCCACAAGAGTGGTAACTCAACTGAACTTTCCAATTTCCGCCCAATAGCCCTTCTCTCACCTATAGCAAAAATTATGGATAGATGCATTCATCGCCAACTTCTTGATCATCTCCTCCAAAATCACCTTCTAGTTGACTGCCAACATGGTTTTAGACCTTATCATAGCACCACCACAGCTCTCCTTTCCTTTACTAACTGCATAAATAAAAATCATAACAACAATCTTCTATCCACTGCAATTTTTATTGACCTATCCAAGGCATTTGACATGGTGAATCATGAACTATTGATAAACACACTTAATTCTCTCACATTAGGTACACACTCAATCAAATGGTTTCAGTCTTACCTAGGAAACAGACAGCAAGCAGTCCTCTGGAAATATGAACTGTCATCTCTGCTCCCTATCACTCTTGGAGTCCCACAAGGTTCCATCTTGAGACTGCTCCTCTTTACCATCTTCATTAATGATCTGAAAACCTCCCTTTCTCAGACTACCTCTATACAATATGCTGATGACTCAACTTTAATCTGTTCCTCCTTCTCACCATCCCAACTTCAAGCCAGAACCCAAAAAATATTTACCTTAGTAGAAAACTGGTTCCACCAATGCTGTCTCCTCCTCAACCCTATACAAACGAAATTACTACTATTTACTCCTACACATAAATCCCCCACCATAAACTTCACAGTCATATCTAAAAATGGCATCACAATCATTCCTGACATTACCGCCAAACTTTTGGGGGTAACAATTGATCACAATCTTAATTTCGACACCCATATCAACCTAACTATCAAATCAATGAATAGAAAACTTGGTTCCCTATACAGAATTAAACCTTTTCTCACTCTTTCAGCCAGGACAACTATTGCCCAAACTCACATACTATCTACTCTCCTCTATGCCTGCTCAATCTTTAGAAACCTCTCCAAAAGCAATATCAATAAGCTGGCCAAAGCTTACAACATAGCCAGATTTGCCTCTGATACCCCCCCATAGTGTACCCATCACTGCAAAAACCTAAAACTTCTAGGATGGCTTGAACTACAAAGACAGTTTCTTTTTCACCAACTCATAATCATTCACTAGATTCTGCATCATTCCTCAAAAACTCCCATTCTCAGAAACCTTATTATCCCCTATCAAAATCTTGCTACCTTGCGATCTGCCAAAAGACTACTTGTTTCTTCCCTAAACGCTAACAATAAATCTGGTGACTCCCTATTTACTAACTCAGTCGGTAAAGCGTGGAATAAACTACCAACTGAAATTATATCTCTGACTTCCACTCCACTTTTCAAACATCAACTTAAAATCTTCTTAAAAATCACAATGGCTATGTCCTTGCTCAAATCTGGACTGACACTGGCACCTCTTGGCTTATCTCTCTTAAGTCTATAATTTCTGAATTCCTCATCCTTTGGTGTTTCTCTCCTCTTACCCTACCAAAAGTATATTTTCTTTAGTATAAGTAATATCTACCTACCCTTGTCTGTCATGGCCTATGACCGTACCTAAGGGGAAAAAAATGTATACATGAGGTTTTAACAATTTTTAATTTGAATATTACTAGTATGGAATTATCTTTAATTTGTTTAATCTGTTTATTTTTATTCAAAATTTTATTATATTGTATTTGGAGCTTATCTCCCTGGGCCTCAGCTGAAAATGGACATGTATCCAGTCAGACTTACCCAGTCAACAAATGTAAAATAAAAAATAAAATAAAATAAAAATAAAAATAAAAAATCAATATGGATGTGATAGAATCTGGTTATACTGGAAACAGGAAAAACAAATTTGTTAAGACAATTGATAGTGAACTGTTTTATATAATTTGGACTATATGGAATGAAACATTCAATGAAATAAAATATACTGGAAAATGGATATTAGATGAGATATTAAAAAAAAGAAGATTTTGGTTATGGGAAAAAGAGTGGAGGGTCTTAAAGTGAAAGTGTTTTGGAAAAATTATGGAAAAGGTGAAGTTTGAAAATTGTAAATTGTTTTGTAAATAATGTATAATATGTGAATAATGTAAATAATGTAAATTGTATAAATATTTCAAGTATCGTATTAAATAAAGGACCTCTACTCTTTTCAACAAGTGCCATGCAATCCTTTACATCCACATGAGCTACCAGTTCAGCAGATGAGGCCTCTGTTTAGCATCATGCTACTGTGCTACCTGTGGATATACATCTCATTTTATCTATGACATGCAGTTTTATGAGACAGTTACTATTTTAACTCCTGGATGTGATCTGATGAGTAGACATGGCCTCAGCATTACTGTAATACTATAATGAAACTGTACCACATCACTTAGCAGTTTTGTTTTTTATCTATCTGTCTATGTGTATAGACATACTACTTATGTATTCATTGGGTTTGTAGTTGATTTTCAGTTACTGTAATAGATGCTACACTGTACATCTTATACCTACAGTGGGATTTCATACTATTGCTCAAGTATTCAGTTACTTGAATAATTTTCTGGCATCAGAAGAGGTTGAGTGCATGGTTTACAAAGTGCAGGAAGAGTTGAATGAGGAATATTGAATATTAGGTAATTGAGAGTAGGTAGTAATGCCAAATCATTCATTTATAACAAAAGTTTCAGCATTTTGGGTTGAGTGTGTGTCTGTGTGTGAGAGAGTGTTTGGGGGTTGGAGTTAGAGTAAGGGCTATGGAAAGGGATGGATATGTTGGAATGTGTGGATGCTGGCACATGTAAAGTGTGTATGTATATCTTGTTTAGTGATACTGTTAGTGAACGGGAGTGTAGGGCTGGGGTTATTGGCAGTAGAAGGATTAGGGTTTGAACACAGGACTAAGATGGTGATGGATGATAAACAATGAGGTAGACTGGTGGCTCATCATCTGTATTGGCACCCTAAAGAACCTCCTTATGTGGCTAGTAGAGTAATGAAAATAAAATTGCCAAAGATTCCAAAGACAACCACAAGGCATTCTATAACTATGTCAAGAATCTAAATGGCAATGTTCAGATCTGCTCTGAGCTAAAACAGAATAGCATTAAATATACTGATCCCAAGGATATTGCCAATATCCTGGCAGATTGATTCAGTGCCAACTTCACCCCCTCGCACCCCCTAAATGGCCCATCTCAATACCGGAAGATTGCCAAATTCCGGTAATAACGGCCACACAGGTAAAAAACACACTCTCCAATGCTAAGAATACAGCATCCATGGGACCAGATGACATCCCGGGCTGTGTACTACATGAACTACAATATGAACTGGCAACTCACCTAAGTGTAATGTTTAATCACAGCCTCACCTCAGGTTTCGTGCCCACTGAGTGGCGCAGAGCTACAGTTATCCCACTCCACAAGGGGGGATCCAACTTGGATCCCGGAAACTACCATCCCATCAGTCTGACAAGCTTTATCTGCAAGGCCTTGGAGCATATCATTATGGAACTTATAAACAAAGACATTGGCAACCTTCAAACACTGGACCCCACCAAGTTTGGGTTCATGAAGGGCCGATCATGTCTCCTGAACCTGATTGACTTCTTCGAATCAGTCTCCAGAGCCATGGACAAGGGTAAGGTGGTTCACACAGCCTATCTAGACCTTGCCAAAGCCTTTGACACCATCCCCCACTCTGGAATCATAGATAAACTTACTAAGCTGGGCATTAATCCCTATGTCACCCAATGGGTTGCTAACTGGCTTACTGATAGAACCCACACTGTAAAAGTAGCCGACTCCAAATCCAGCTCCAGACAAGTGACAAGTGGAGTACCTCAGGGTTAAGTCCTGGGACCACTCTTGTTTGGCATCTACTTCTCTGAAGTACAAGCCAACACTAAGGGACTCTGGCTAACAAAGTTCACAGATGACTGCAAACTGGGAGCCATTATTGAATCCCCATATTATGTGGATACTCTACAAAAGGGCCTTACAGAAACAGATGCTTGGTGCCAGAGCCATGGGCTCAAGCTCAATGCCAAGAAATGTATAGTTATCCCCTTTGGGAAAAAAAATGTATCCATGAATTACCATATAGGTGGAAGTATACTAAATACCGAAAGTGTGATAAGAGACTTAGGGACACAAGTGGACAGTGGTCTCACCTTCGATAACCACATCGCCACAGCAGTCAGGAATTCCTTCTGTGTGGCACACCTCATCACTAAGGGCTTTTCATCCAGAAAAAAGGAGGTCATTGTCCCACTGTACTCATCCCTCATTAGACCCATTATAGAATACAACACCCCATTTGGTATGTACCTCTCAAGACATCTGCAACAACTGGAAAGGCCGCAGAAATACCTCACTAAAAGAATCACAGGCCTAAAGCAGATGAACTACGCTGACTGCCTTAAAAAACTCCAGCTATACTCTGTCAAATATCGTCTACTCAGAGGTGATCTCTGCTTAACATACAAGGCCATGTCAAACCCAGAGCTGTTGGACATGCTACACTTAAAGAAATCCCAATCCCTCAGTGCCACACGCTCCAGGGATCTAAACCTTGTCATCACAATAAACAAAACATGCTAGAGGGATAAGTTCCTGACCCCAAGACTCCCCAGACTCTGGAATAGATTGCCTAAACATGTCAAGCAGAGTGTCTCTTTGGCCCTCTTCAAAAGGAACCTTGACGATTGGATGGGAGAAAGGAACTTCACCCCGGGGATCACGTCAGTCACCCTGCTAGACAGGGGTCCATGGAGGTAAATAGTGTGGGAAGAAATAGCCAGGGAATTGTTATGGCTAGGCTTGTATAGGCCCTAGGGCTGATAGCCTAGTACCAACCTATGAACCTATGAACCTATAAACATAGCTCTCTTGCCCTGAAAATCCTCCCTCCGGGGTGGAGCTCACCCATGATGGGCAGCCATGGAAGTAACTGACTTCTGTGTGGGTTCAGCTGTAGCCCAATTGGCAGAGCTTTCTCATCCCTCACTATCACACATCACTGTGCTGCCATTCCTTGTGTGTCACTCCTCATTCCCTGTTTGTTTCCAGACCCCCACATCACCAATTGTGCATCCTTTGAATGTCTGCATCTCTCCATTGTTGCCCCCTTATATGCCACAGTCTATCCTGTCAGACTGTACATTATTTGTTTGTTTATTTGCTTCACTTCCTTCCTTCCCTTTATTCTCCTTCCTGCCAACACCATTCTCATGTTATCTCCCCACTGCCCTTTTTTAAAATATACAAAAATGGACAACCGTTCAAAAAAATACCCATCTTCCTCCACCCCACATTACTCCTCCATTCATCTGAGCTACTGTATTTTCTTCTGTTTGCTTTTCCCCCTTTGTGACTGTCCTGCCACCCCATTCAGTTAGCAATTTGCTCTAAAGCCTTTCTATGGTCTCCCAACAGAATATGTTTGCCTGTAAGGTGGTTTGATGCATGTATGAATGAGCATAATGTTTGCACTCTATCTGTGGGCCAGCATCCTCAAGTCACATGATCACTCATAGGTCATTTGAGGATGTGAGGTATTGCCAGCTATGCCAGGAGAAGTAAGGCAGTGGATGTGTAACATAGGTTCATAGGTTCATATGCAGATACTAGGCTATCTGCCCTAGGGCATTTATAAGCCTAGCCAGAGTGTATTTGGCTTCTGCCTCCCTATTAGATTAGCCTACTGTGCCTCTGTAAAGTAGGTCACAGAAGGTACCCTTTTAAGATTAGTTTACTGTGCCTCTGTCTAGCAGGAACACAGAAGAGATCCCAGGGGTGAATTTGTGATTTCCCATCCACGCGTCCAGATTTCGCTTGAAGAGGGACAGCGAGGGGCTATGTCTAACATGAATTGGGATTCTATTCCAGAGTGAGGGGAGCCTCTGGGAAATGAATCTGTCCCTCCAGCATGTCCTATTTATTTTTGTGCTGAGGTTTAGGTCCCTGAAGCATGTAGCTCTAAGGGACTTGGATTAATTCTGGGTTTGACATGGCTTTGTACGTCAGGCATAGATCGCCTCTGAGTAGGCAGTAAGCAACTGAGTAGAGCTGGAGTTTCTTTAGTCTAGCTGCATAGGACATCTGTTTGTAGCCCATGATCCTCTTGGTGAGGTACTTTTGGGGTCTCTCCAGTTGCTGCAGGTGTTGGGTAAGGTACATCCCAAAAGGGGCATTGTATTCAATTATGGGCCTGATGAGTGACGAGTAGAGGGGCACAATGACCTCTCTTGATCTAGATGCGAACCCTTTTATGATAAGGTGGGCTATATAGAAGGTCTTTCTAACCGCTTTGGCAACGTGATTATCAAAGGAGAGATTACTATCTACGTTGGTCCCCAAATCTCTAATTACTTCTTCCGTACTTAATGGATTACCACCTATGTGGTAATTTGTGGGCACTTTGTTTTTCCCAAAGGGGATGACTATGCACTTTTTAGCATTTAGCTTGAGGCCGTGGCTCTGGCACCAAGCATCCATCTCTGAGACCCTTTTGGGGGATGCTTGTGTCAGCTGGAGATTCAATTATGGCCCCCAGTTTGCAGTCATCTGTGAAATTTGTCAGCCATAATCCCCCCGTGTTAGCCTGAACCTCAGAGAAGTATATACCGAACAAGAGAGGTCCCAGAACTGAGCCCTGTGAGATGCCACTTGTAACTGGTTTGGATTTGGACATGGCACCTGCGATTCTGACCATGTGGGTTCTATCTCTGAGCCAGTTTGCAACCCATCTTGTGATATAAGGGTTGATATTTAAGCTGGTAAGCTTATTTATGATGCCCGAGTGGGGTATTGTGTCGAAGGCTTTTGCAAGGTCCAGGTAGGCTGTGTGGACTACCTTACTCTCATCTATGGCTTTGGTAACTGTTTCAAAGAAATCAGCTAGGTTTAAGAGGCATGATCTGCCCTTAACAAAGCTGAATTGGGTAGGGTCCAGTGTCAGGAGGCTCCCAATGTCTTTGTTTATGAGTTCCATAATAATACGCTCCATAGCTTTACAGACCAGACTAGTCAGGCTTATGAAGTGATAGTTTCCGGGGTCCATTGTGGCACCACCTTTGTGGAGTGGGACCACTGTAGCTGTACACCATTCTTTGGGTACATATCTTGTAGTAAGGCTAAGTTTGAACAGTGACTTAATGTGAGGGTTCAGTTCTTCTTGGAGCTCATGTAAGACACAGCCTGGGACACTGTCCAGTCCCATAGATGCTGTGTTTTTTGCTTTGGAGAGGGCAGCTTTCACCTGTGCATCTGTGATGTCAGGGAGGTTACATCCAGTTGGGATAGGCATTTGCTCCTTTGGAGGGGAAGGGGGGGAGAAGTTTGCGCTGAATCTGTCTGCCAGGATGTTGGCTATGTCTGTAGGTTCAGTATATTTTGTACTGTTATGCAACAATTCAGAGCATATCTGGGAGTTTCCACCCATGTTTCTGACATAACTAAAGAAGGCCTTGTGATTATCTTTAGCATCTAGGGCAATTTTTCTTTCGAAGCTGGCCTTTGATGATTTTATGAGGGATCAAAGTTTCTTGCTAATACTGATCAGAGATGCCTCCCCTTTTTGGGATTTTGCTCTGTCATGTAGTAGCTTCCTCCTTCTGTTGTATAGCTTATTTATGTCCGGGGTCCACCAGACCGGTCTCCTGTTTTTGGAGGAGTGAGTCTTGATAGCATAGATAGCTGGAGTTCTGTAAAGAATTATATGTCATTTGTATGTCAAACTGATTTGTACAAGTGCTTGTGTTGAAAATGTATTTGTAAAGGTGCTTGTGTTAGAAATGTACCAACAGTGGGTTGTGTTGGACAGAAAAGAAATACAGCTGTATGTCAGACTGTATTGCAACTGTTGAAATGAATATATTGTAACAGAGGATACTGGAAGAGAAGAGAAGAGGTTAATCTCAGTCCAGCTAACTTTGGAAAATAGTCTGAAATTAAATTACCTGGTTTAGACTATAAAGATTGCATCTTACAGTCTGATTGCAACAGTTTTTTAGGGGTGAACTAATTACTACCCTGGAAGGGTGGAAGTTTTTGAAATGGTTTTATAGTTTCCAGATGCTATAACACATCTTAGCAAAGCTCTATGCATGTGTATTATGACACATATGTGTTAGATTCTGGTTTATTTTCTAGTAAAGGTGGTAGTATTTGAACCAGAGTTAAATGACTAGATGTATGTGATGTCATTATATAATCCAACACTGAAATGATGGTTTAATACTAGATGAGACAAAAGTCTCAGGCAGTTTGTAAAACCTGACAAGGAAAATCACGCACCCACTTCATCTTGTCTTGCTCTAGTAAGTGAACTAGGGGACAATAATTCTTTAGATCAGTCAGGAAAATATAGTGGGATTAGTTAAGTACTATTTTTCTGTATCTGTGTGAATCTATCTATCTGTGGTATTTTTAATATTTGCAATGACTGAAACTCTTGTGTTTATTATAAATATATATTTAGTATTTTCATGTTATTTTATTATTTATTATTAAATATATTTAAATGTTTCATTGTGGCTGGTCCTTTAGAGAATATTTTAACCTTTGAGAGTACTTACATTTATTTGGTGAAACCGTGGCTGCTCCTGAAAGACTTGCTGCATTGGTCAAACACTACCATTTGTATTAGCATTAATTTTGCCCAGAATAATTGAGTACCCTTGTAGAGCCTTAGAGTAGCTGGCTTTGGAGTGTTCTGGTGGCAGTACCTACCTTATAGTCTGGGAAGAGGAGGCATAGGTGGTAAATCTGTGCCAGCCTTTCCCAGGTGTAAGTGTGTGTGTGAAAATCAAATCTCAGAGAGCATGTGTGTCAACTACTTGGAGCAGAGACACAGAGCACACTGGTTTCACAGAGAGGGTGGTGGAGGACTTGGCTTGGAACACTCATCTGATGACTTAACTCTACAGCTGTGTCAGTGGGGAGTGTTATTTGGGGACTGGATAGAGAGAGAGAGAAACCAAGCCCCAGGACAGAGTGTACACCCTGCGCTTGGTGCAGAGAGCTGCATCTGGAAATACTGTGTGTATTTATTTTTGTTCCAATTGAAGATCCCTCACTGGTGTCCGTGGGGACTATTGAGACTTCTTGATCACTGGCCTAGAAGAGGGATGTCACAGGTCATTTGAGTGGTTACTGCTGTTTTTCCCTGTCAAGATTCATTATGCAGCACTACTCCCTGGCATGACCACCCTATTTTGACACTCATGCATATTTAATCCTTAATGGGCTACTTTAACTTCACAATGCTATTTATGACATCATACTTAAATATGCACCTGTGGATTACTTCATCCTAAAAAAGAAAATATGCTAAGCCAGAGCCACACTACTGCAGTATATACTAGAATACATTTGTTTAGACTTTGAAGGAAATCACGTTCCATAGAGTATAATGACAACATACAATGCTCATAATGAAAAAATACAACTGACTAGTAAAAATGAATATATCATAAAAATATATCCCATTTATTTATGAGGGAAAACTATGAGATTTCCAAACTACAGCAACTTAAAATATACAGCTTCAGCAGGTAAAACATTCCACAGCCAAACAAATCATAAAACTCACCAAAGTAGCATTAGTAAATCTAAATGCTATAAAAAAAACAAAAATAATTTAAAAATGTAGCCACGCATAGCAACGACTAGGACCACAACAAGTAATACTGACACTTTTACAGTGACACAGCAATTTAAATGGCTATACACAATAGCCCACCAGAAGAAAAACGTCACATACAACAATTAATAAACAAACACTCTCTTCAAATATACAAATAAACTAAAATAGAACTGAGAGAACTACAAAGCCAGCATCTGTCTTTTAGCCATAGGTGATCCACTACTTAAAAACTTTAAACTTTAAAACTTGTACATAGCATAAAACTGCTAACATAAAAATACATACATGCAAAACTACAAAACAAATCAGTCTGGCAGTTTACACAGAGGGTTAAGGCTGTGAGCTGTAGTTCCTGTGACATAGGGTTTGATTCCTGCAGCCTACTGTGAGAAATAGAGCAAGTCACATAACCAGACAGTGCTTGGGTCAGGTGGGAATTTGGGCTAGGCTCTGTAATGGTCTCCTAAACTGCAAGCCTAGTAATTACCTATGAAGTGAAGAAATAAAGAAATAAGAACTAAAAGAACTGATTAACAAACATATGTATAAAAAGCACACCAATTTACTAGTTTCATTGAAATTCTGAGAACTACACCAGTGATCATTTAAATAATAACAATAAAATGTCAAAACCATGAATATATACCAAGTCCAACATTACAATATTTCAGAATATGCTCCAAACTATAAAGGAACAGCAGTCTTGGAGTCAGGGCCCTATTCATAATAAGTGATGCTCACTAGAGCAGGGCTGGTATTCACCCACCTGCATACTAAAGCCCTGAGTGATTCACAATGCTGTGAACAAAATGGGACAAGACCACATATGAGATCCAGCTCAGGAGGTTCAGAGGCACCTGAGTTCAACTAGTAGTTCAGGCATTTGGTGAGTTTGGTAGTGGAGGATTGGTGTGCCTCTCCTGTGTAAGGGATGGCAGGATGTTGCAAGATGCATACTGCTACAATCCTTCAGAGGAGGAGGAGCAGCAATGTAAAGGCATCCTGGAGGTGTACTTTCACCCCACAGAGCTACCACCTGGTGGTAGCCCTCAGCAGTATCCCTGGGATCCCATAGTTTTGCAGCACTTTTCATAAGACATTCCAGGTTACATGGCCATTTGACTTCTCTAGGGCCACAAAACACATACAAACAGGACTTGCAAACTCTAATGACCTCCTTCAATGTCTGCACAAAAAAATAAAGAGTCGTTCCACTGTTCCATGCCCAGGATGGAGTCTACACTGCTCCTCCTGAATTAGAAGCTTGACTATTGGATGAAATCTTCATTCCAGCACCCTAGAGTATGATTTTCTATTGTGGCCAAACAGCTCTTTCCCTTCTATAATAGGAATACACTCTCTAGTCCACTTTTCTGAAAATGTGAAGCACTACCTCAGTTTGTCAGTCTAGAGTAAGGTACTGGCCTGATCTGCTAAACAAGATTAAAAAAGCATACTAGCCAGAACCCTTCAAACAATATCCACTGTTTTAAGCATTTCTAAATGTGGCTTTTCCACCCCTACAGGCTTGTCACAGCAAAACTTTCTGATTTCTACAGCAACCTCATCTACTAGAATGGAACCACTTGACCATCTGCTTCTGACACTGCATCCTCAGAGAAAAAAACACTCTCTGGAGTCAGGAATTACAGATAATGTTCTTTCTATCTCTCAACAGTGTTGTCAATTGAGTTTTTTTAATACTTGCTGGGAACAGCTTGGACAGTACCTGACCTCCCTTTCCTGAGTTCGCCTGTCATTTGCCAGAACTCCTACTTATCCTTATGTAATTCTTGCATGTTTCTATGCATTTTGACTAAACGTAACATTATTTTTATGGATCTTTTTTCTCTTGCCATCCAGTGAAAATGGTTCCTGTGCATTTGGATTGTCCTAACCAACAAAGAAACAAAACAAAAAAAATAAATAAATAAAACTGAACCTCTTTAAGGTAATCTGAAAGTCATTCTCTGCCATGGCTTTACCAAACTCTTCTCAAGCTCAGACTTTCACGTTGGTTACTGTTATGGCTGATGTTTTCTTATATTATCAGAACCTGCCAGCATTTTAGGAAGGGCCTCTTTCTTTCAGCTGGGGTTTTTTCTTACACTTGAGTTCTGCCAGCACATCCTATGATTACCACCATAGTAAGTGACAATCAATTTGTTTCTCACAATGCCTTGTCACCACCTGTACTGCCAAGGACTTGAACAAGGTCCATTCTGACTCAACATTCCTCAGCCTCCCTAGATACATGAAAAAAACTATTCTGGAGGTGGGAGTTGAAGCTCATCCCTTGCAGAAGTACTGGAGGTGGGAGATGAAATTTATTTCACACAAAAATACTGGCTAGACATTCCCAAAACAGGATCATGATATGTCTAACGTTTCCATGATTGTCTGACTGCTGCCTTGGTTGCCTAACCCAGCTTATCATCAGATGGTGATCACTTGACAGATAAGCACCTCTTTTGATCAGATTATCTAGAACATTTACCCTCAGGTCTTATTAGACAACTACAAAGCAAATATATCTATCTTCTAGCCATAGGTGATCCAATACCCAGGAAAGTTGTGTATAGTATTCTGTATGAACATAATTATTACCACAAATACATAATTTGCACAGAAGTTTAAAACAAATTACTATTGAGATTCATGTCAGGTAAGCTGATCCTCCCAATTGCACCCCTCCAGATTTTGACTTAATTCCCCACATGAGCATTGAAGTGTCCCAGCTGAACTAGATTAAAAAGATGGTACCTATCAAACATTGAGCCTGCATACTCTAAGAAGGCCTAACACTCTGCACATGCACAAACAACACACATAATTTTCCTTTCTGAGACTCATAGTCACATTGAGATAACTCTCTTGTTTTCTGGCACAAACTGCAACTAAACAATTCACATCTGAGGGCTTCTTTCGACTTACAAAATTCAGGGTCTCTTCTGAAGGTTGACTCTGGAGTAGGAAACAGAAGACCAAAATGTCAGAAATTCAGTTCTGCAGCTAATGCTGGTTGAAGCTGCAAGAAAAAATTAAATCTACTGGCAATTTTTCAGCTTCTCACCTAACTGCCACACTCTGCTTTGTAGGTATTGAGCCCACATAGTGGCAACATGCAGCTTTCCTAGGTTGAGCATAGTCTGGCCAAGTGGATCACTCACTAAGAACTCACTGGTGAACATCATCCCCAATCCTGGCTGCAGAAGTATGTACCATGTTCCTGTTCATGTTGAGGTTCTCTGATTCTTTAAATGCATCACCATGGTGGTACTGTAGATGCTGATAGTCTGGCCTCTTCTTTCAGACCAACACACCAGTGGTGTCCTAACAGCAGCATAAAGCTCGAGACAAAATAACTATGTATCACAAGGGCATACAAATCTCACACTATAAGGACATAATTAAAGGAAAACAGTTAGAGAGGCAGTTTTGTTAATTACATTCTAAAGTTTGGACAATGGGAGAAAATGTCCATGGTTCCATATGTTTTATCAATAAAGAACACAATTCTTAATCAATAAAGAAAATATGTGTTAAATTATATCTAAAAGCTATCACATAATAAATTACACATTAAAATCATACATAAGAATAAGTAAAATCAAATTGCTTTATTTAAAGAAATTGTCAGTCACTATAAGTAACTGAATATATTCAAAGTAATAATACAAAGTAAACAATAATATAACACATTGGAAAGACTACTGTTGCCTTAGTTATTTAAGTTCTTATACCATACAGAAAAAGTGTTACCAGTCTTTATAATGCAGCATGGAAGATAGTTCAGAATTATATAATACAATAACTAAAGGAAGAATCAGCATGCCTCTTTAATGACCTCAACAACTCTTCATTAAAACCAGAACCACGCCCAAATTCCTTGGGAAGTAAATGCAGGTCAAAATATTTCCCAGTTCGAGGCTTTATTTGATAAACTAAGTATAAAAGACAAGATGTTTACTTTTTACATCTAGTCAAACAAGTTTTTTTTTTTTTAACTCTGATAGGTCTTGTGAGACATGTTAGTAACAGGTGCAGCAGTCACTGTATTATGCAATAGTGTGGTCCTGCCATTACTGTGTTGTAACAATTTTTCCAAAGCTGTAGAAACAAGCACACAATAGCTTAGATATGTCAGTGGACTTTGTCATAATAATTCTAGTATCAGATGTGAGAAATGTCATTGTGCCATAAATTATTTTTGGACCTTACACTATAGTTTTCTGCTAATATATGCATCAAAAATATTCGCATCAGCAAAACAGAAAATAAATTACTACCCATTAGTAACATGTCAGCACATTCAAATAATTTTTGCCCCAGTTTAACCATTCTCAACTTAGCATGGCATCCCATAGACACATGCAGAGAGACATGGTGGAACTTATTATGCATGTGTTGGAGGCAAGAAAGACAGCAGTCGAGTAGTATCTTGCCTTTTTCAGCAGTTATGCCTACATACCAAGACAAGATAATTGTCTATAACAATTAGCTAAGTAGTTGGTGTCATTCTAAGTGGATCTAATATGTATCAGTCTGGGATGAGGATGTAAATAAGATTTCTTGTTTTTTCAGGGATGGCTTACACCTCTCATATTAGGACTTCTGCATCATGGGTAAAACCTTTGCTGGCTTCACAGTGCCTTTTTTAGGCAGAGTCCCCATTGGGCGTTCCTACACAACCCATTTAAAATGCCAGTTTGGACAATATCATGACAGTGCAACAAGATTTCTTGTTTTGTCAGGGATGGCTTACACCTCTCATACTAGGGCTTCTGCATAATGGCTAAAACCTTTGCTGGCTTCACAGTGTCTTTTTTAGGCAGAGTCCCCATTGGGCGTTCCTACACAATACATTTAAAACTCCAGTTTGGACAATATCATGACGGTGCAACTTAATGCTTGAAGTCTAAATTGAAAGATGCTGGAACTTTAGGTCCATCTGCAACTTCAGCATATTCATACCTGTGCAGTTACTGAGAAATGGTTTCAGTACAGTTACATCACTCCTCTAATGCCAGGGTTTAGTGCCAATCATTTCTTCAGGCCCTTGTGTAACTGTATAGGAGTATCTGTATTTGTCAGAAATACTACCACCTCACATCAAGTTACACATGAAACTAACTTAGTGCTCCCGGAGATGCAAATCACTGTTTACAAATCCAATTATTATTACTTTGCTAGTTACAGATCCCCATCTATGTCCCCCTTAGATCAAAGAAATTACTTTAATGCCATTGAGGGGTTAAATATCAAACCGAGTACCTTTGTGCTTGAAAATTTCAATTACTCAAGCATTAATAGGCATATTTACACATCTAAAATGGATATGCACAGCTTTCATGGACTTTGTTAATGGCAATAGACTAGCACTAGGGGTTCTAATATCCTTTACCTGAACATTACCACCCTAGCTTCTGCCTGTACTGCCCATAGATGAATAACAGGCATCGAAGGGCTTAAGGTCAGAATCAAATCCTGTACCTTGTATTTATGAGGTGAAGACCTTAACCGTTATGTCAAACCCTAGTTAAATCTGACCTCAAGTCAGTCATGTTTGCTGTTAGGCTTAGTGGTATTACTACACCACCAAATGCCACCATCTTAAGGGACTTCACCAGGTTAAACCTACTTTACCTAGTAGAAGACTTATGCAGAATTCCCATCAATTGACTGTAAATGGACCCACCTGAGATAGATGCCACATTTACTTCTGACATTTACCAATACTTGAATAGCTGCATCAAAAAATCAGTACCTGTCTTCCATAAATATAATGGCAAATTCAGGAATAGCCTCTCTGGTGAGAGTCCTGTATTAATAAATTGTATCACAAAAGAAGGAAACTGAAGACAATTGTAAGAAATCTTTATTCCCTTATCCCAGAACAACACTGAATAGTGCCAGCAAGGAATTTAAGAATACTATCAGAAAATGTAAATACCGAGTATGAGTTTAAGATTGCGACAGATACTAAAGAGAAACACAAATCTTTCTATAGCAGGAAATTAAGGCATTATGCCACAAAATGCACTGAGGTCATCTATTTCCCAGCTCCAAGGATATAGCCAATATATTAGCAGGGAAATTTAGTGCAAACTTTACCCCATCTATCCATATTGTTGCTCCCCAATAAGCCTGAAAATGTTTCCCTGAAATCACACTGCTAAAAGTCTTAAAATCCCTGTCAAAGACTAAAATTAATACTTCCATGAGACCTGAAAACATACAAGGCCACATTCTCATCAGTGCCAAATATGTACTATCTGAGTTTCTAATTAAACTCCTTAACTTCCGTCTAACCACAGGGTTTGTGCCTGATGGCTGGAAAACAGCCACTGTGGTTCCCTTAGACAAGGGAGCTAGGCAATTATAGATCTATCAGCCTCACCAACCACATATGCAAAGCTATGAAATGTATCATAGCAGAACTCATTTATGTAGCCATGGGCAACTTAAGTGATCTAGATCCCCAGTAGTTTAGTTTTGTAAAGGGGCATGTCCTGTCTCCAGTAACATAGTAGGCTTCTTTGAAAAAGTTACAGAGGGTGTGGATAGTGGTCACTTAGTGCTTATCTTGATCTGACCAAAGCTTTTGATACCATCTCCATGGGGTTATTGTTAAAAAAATAGACAAATTTAAAAATAAACTCCTAAGTTATCTACTGGGTTGCAAACTAGCTATCTAACAGATCCCAAGTTATGAAAGCTTGTAGTACCCTCTCTGAATGTAAAATTGTAGCTTGTATGGTACCATAGGGATTAGTGCTGAGATGTCCCTTGTTTGACAGTTATTTTGCAGGCATCCAATCCAATATCCCAAAAGGCTCATTGGCCAAGTTTGCTGATGACTGCAAGTTTGGCCGTTATCCACTCATCTACTGAGACTAAATAGCTCCAGCAAGTTCTGTAATGTGCACATTTCTGGTGTACTGAAAACTTCTTAAATGAAAAAAAGGTGCAGAGTAGTAGTTCATATAGATTCATAGGTTCATAGCATGATACTAGGCTATTGGCCCAGATGCCCTTTATTAGCCTAGCCAACAATTTTCCCCATGTTTCTACAAAGTCAGCACCTGTTTCCTCTGTCCATCAGGGATACAGGTGAGATCCCAGGGGTGTATTTTCTGTTTCCCATCCAGTCGTCCAGGTTCCTGTTAAAGAGGACTATAGAGGTACTCTGCTTGACATAAAGAGGGAGTCTATTCTACAGATGGGGAAGTCTTTGGGACACAAATCTATCCCTCCAACAAGTTATATTAATGTCACAGACCAGGTTGAGGCCTTGCATGCAGGTTGCATGAGTGGAGTTTGACTTACAGATATAGAGCAACTACATCAAGGCTGGGTCTGAGATGGCCTTGTATGCCAGACACAGGTCACTTCTGAGCATTCTGTATGAGAGTGAGTAGAGGGGCAGGGCATTTAGCTTATCTGTATGGGATAGGTGTTTGAGACCCTGCATTTTCCTGGTCAGGAACCTCTGTGGTCTCTCCAGCTGCTGCATGTGCTTGACAAGGTGCATGCCAAAGGGAGCATTGTACTCGATAATGGGTCTAAAAAGGGAGGAGTACAGGCATGTTATGACCTCCTTGTTCCTAGATGAAATACCCTTACTTATGAGGTGGGCCATGTAGAAAGCCTTCCGTACAACAGAGGCAACGTGGTGGTCAAAAGTCAGGTTGCTATCAACCTGGGTACCCAAGTCCCTCACAACTGATTGCATGCTTAGTACATTGTTATTGATGTGAAAATTAGTGGGGACACAATTTTCTCCAAGGGGGATAATGATGTATTTCTTGGCATTCAGTTTGAGGCCATGCTTCTGGCACCAGCCATTAGTTTGGGTAAGGCCCTCTTAGAAGATGTTCACATCACTAAGAGAATTTAAGACAGAACCCAGCTTGCAGTCATTTGCAGGACCACTGGTTTTGACTTGCACCTCAGAAAAGTATATCCCAAACAGTAGCTGCCCCAAGACTGCTCCTTGGGGTACATCACTCATTATGGGTCTACTACTAGAGGTAGCTTCCCCTATTTTGACTGAGTGGGCTCTATCAGTGAGCCAGTTAGCTACCCATCTGGTAACATATGGGTTGATGCCTAGCTGGGTGAATATATTTTACATGATACTCCTCTTCAGACAGACATGCCTATAAGAGAGCTGAGCACTTATATGGAAATGCTCTCTCATTCAATCATTACAGTTCTACCATAGTCAGGAAATCCTTCTTTCTGTCCCATTTAATTTCCAAAGAAATGTCTTCAATATGCAAAAAAGTCATCCTACTCCTGTCCTGTTCCTGTTTCAGACCAATCATTGACTATAATGCCACTTTGGTATGCCATGAACTGAAGCATACTGATCAACTAAAATGGCCCCAAAGTTAATTTGCCAAGAAGATCAAATACTTTAATTCTTTCAACTTACCTGAGAGATTAGCACATTTATCATTATACTCACTAGCCAGCAGGCTGATCTGAGGAAACCTGTGTCTTACCTTTCAAGCCATCAAAGATTCAATCATATTTGACATTCTGTTTCTTTTCAAACCAGTGGGTGTACAAACACCCACACTAGGGTCCTAAATCTACAACAACAAATAAATAAGATTCACTGGAGTGACAGGTTCCTGCTCAGTTTTGGAGGTAAGTGCTATTAAGTGCTTGAAAAGAGGCATGGACGTTTAAGTGTGTCTATATAAAGGTGTATATGGCTAGTTGTCTTATGGTCCTCATGACTGCTTGCTTAGTATTGTTTCTACGTTCCTATGTTACCCTTGTAGTTATACATATCATTTTACCTTTCAGTATATTTATTTTTACCCTCACATATCCCATTCAGTATTTAGATGCCCATATTCAGTTATTTCTTCATCTCTTACTCCTGTTGTGCCTTTAGAATCCTTGCTTTGCTCACCATTTTTATATTCCCTTGACTCATCCAGTTTCTTTCAGTCATTCGGTTCTTTCTCTTTCCAAGCCTGTCCTAAACAAAAGCATTACACTCTCTGTCCTTTTGCAATGTCCTGGATAAAGATAGGCACAATATCTTTGCCAACCAGCATCTTTGTCTTCATCTTTTGGCACTTCATCCCACAAGCCTTATTTCCCTGTGTTCTTATCTCACATGCATCTCATCAGCTTTTTCTGCACTGCATTTCCAACAAAAACTGTCCCACATCTTGCCTCTTTCCATAATATTACCCACTATACAGCTTCTCATGTGATAGTTGTACACCAGGTCCACTTTTCTCAGCATTTGACTAATCTAGAAAATGTTCTCCCAGACCTTTCTTACTACTAGTCCACATATTCTTTCACCCAAATGCCTGCATAACTTTGTTATTCCCAAAGTCCTTTCCTTCATTCCTGTACCCTAGTTCCCATTAATAACCTTCTCTTCTTATACTTGCCCCAAACCTCCACTTTATTTATTTATTGACATTTGTTTATTGGGAAAGTGTGACTGGATGCAGGGTACCCATTTTCAGTGGAGCCCCAGGGAGAAAAGTTCCGGATAAACATTTTACATACTGAACAGTAAAAAAAGTGTAGTTGTGCAACCTGAATTAACCATAACAGTAGATGTTCAAATGATCACTGCTGCAGTAACCTTAGCAATATGGGTTATATCTTGCCAAGGATATAACAGCTGGCCAGCTTCCAAAGCTTCAGGGCACCCTCCATGAGCCCAAACTGTTAAGCAGCTAGAGATGGTCTGACTAAAAGACAAGTTTGTTAGCGAGGTCCTTCAGATCTTTCCTACCAGCAGAGAGAGGGAGGCTGGGCCCTGAAAGGGCAATGCTAGGAATAATAAAAAATAAATGTCCACACACTGCCATAAAAAACACGCACATGAAAAAGGAGGATGGAGGGAGGGAGCGGCTACTGCAGCAGTGATTATTCAAGCACCTTCTGTTACTGTATGTTCAGCTTACACAACTGTACTATATTCTTCATTTTGATTACTGCTGCAGTAGCCTAAGCTATATGGGTAGATTACTATAGCTAACTATATTTGGGAGAAGGAAGGGAGGAGTCCAGGACCCCTGGAGAATGGTCCAAACAAAAATTGATCTAGACCTAGAGAAGGAATCAAGTTTATGGTGCTTTGTAAAAGTATGCACAGAGGACAAAGCAGCAACTTCTAGAATCCAACCCTTTCCAAAAACCCATAGACGAGGCCAAGGCCATGGTAGATTGGGCCTTGACCCTGCCTGCAATAGATTTGTTATGGTCAATATAACAAAACATAATAGCCTTTGGCAACCATTTGGAAATAGTCTGCTTTGACACAGGTTGCCTCTTCTTCTTACCCTCACAAGAAATGAACAATTCATCCTAAGAACTGAACGATGTAGTTCTGTCAATATAGTACCAGAGTTGTCTGTAAATATTCAAGGTATGGCGTATCCTTTCTCCTTCATTTTTAGGTTCAGGAAAGAAAAAGGGGAGCTGGATAGTTTGGCTTAAAGTAAAATCAGATACCACTTTAGACATAAAAGAAGGATTAGTTCTTAAAGAAACTCTGTCCTATGGAAAATGAGATAGGGTTGACTCACCATAAGAGCTTGCAACCCAGATATCATTCTTGCATAGGTCAGAGAAAAACTGTTTTCCATGTTAAGAGCCTCAAGTGAGTCAGATTAGCTAGTTCATATGGAGCAAGTGTTAGCTTCTCTAACACAAAATTAAAATCCCAAGGAGAGACCACCAGTTTACTTAGAGACCTTTTTTTGCAAACCCCTTTCAAAAACATTTTGACATATGACTGCCTTGAATGAGGAGAATCCATGAGCAGATATGCTGAAATGGATGATAAATGAACCTTGATAGAGGACTAAGAAAGGCCATAGGGTAGTAATGCACACAAATATTATAAATTATCCTTGAATGGGTGCTGGTTATGTTGTTGGCACCAAGAAGAAAAATTATTTCCATTTGCAAATATATGATTTTTGAGTAGCAGGCTTTCTTGTCTCTATTAGTATTTACTACACATCCTCAGAAAACAGGTGCCTAAAAGGAACTGAGACCTTATCATCCAAGCTGAAGATGATTGATGTCAGGATGTATCACACACCCCTGTTCTTTTGTGAGTAGATCCATTCTGTGAAGAAGCTTGTGGGTATTGCTCCTGACCATTTCCAATAGAAGGGAGAAACATGGTTGTTTGGGCCAGAAGAGAGTCACCACAGGGACCTTGGGGAATTCCTTCTGAATCTTTAGAAGTGCCCTGGATATTAGTGGAATGGGCAGAAAGGCATACAAAAACATTCCTGTCCAAGGAAAAGAAAAGGCATCTGTCTTCCAGGCCTTCTTGCATAGAGTCCTGGAACAGAATTTTGACAGTTGATTGTTCTGAGAAGAGACAAAGAGGTCTACTCGAGGAACTCCCCACAAATGGATCAAATCTTGGAAGACCCCCTAATCTAGTTTCCATTCATGAGGGTCTGCCCTGGTCCTGCACAGCTTCTCTGCCACACAGTTTTGCACTGATGGAACATAGGATGACTGTAGAGTGAGATTATGCTGTGACATTATATCCCAAGCTATCATGGCTAGTCCGCAAAAGGAGTACAGCCTGGTTCCCTTTGCTTGTTGATGTACCACATGACTGCTGTATTATCTGTATCCACTTGAAGAGGTCCTGAGGACCAAAGGTGGTTCAGATAGTTCAGTGCCTTGATTAGGGCAAGAATATCCTTGATGTTTATGTGCTTTCATCTGCCCTTAGTGTTCCACACCCCCTGCACTTTTATCAATCCCAAAACTGCTCCCAAAGCAAAGCCTAAAACATCTTTGGTGACCGACTGCTTTGAAGCAGGGATGGAGAAGGGAAGACCTGAATTTAAGGATACCTGTTATTTCTACCAAACTCCAGTACTGGAATCTGAAAAGATAAAGGGTGTTGATGCTGATACCAAAAAGATTTCAGATATCCCTGTATCCTTCTCATGTGGAATGTTACCAGGGGTATCATAGTTTCACACAATTAATTAATAGCCCCACACATTATAGCAAGACATAAAATTCTCTATTAGACTGATTACTGGTATCAGACCCTAGCAAATTCTCTACCACAGGTATAATTTCAGTCTCTCTCAGTAATTATCTCCCAATCTCAATGATCAGGCATCTCACATATCCAGTTAAACAACATATTTATAAAACAACACACAACCTTTCCAAGTTTAACCCAGAAATGATCATTACCACATTATCATCTATTAACTGGAACTTAATAAAATTCCTCTCCTTAGACGATATTGTAAATATACTTAGTACAACTTTTCTAAATATCCTAAATAGTCTTGTACCTCCTAGAAGGGTGAGACTATAAACAAATAATGCAATTTGGCTATCCAAAAAGAATAAAATGCTAACACAGGATAGAGAAAAAGCATGGATAGAATGGCAAAAATATAAAACACCTTAATATCTTGAAAACTTTAGAATGCTTCACAATCATACTAAAAAGCAAATAAATGAAGAAAAAAACTATACTATAATAACTCTCATAGTAATATGAAACACAACCCTAAAAAAATGTGGACATCCATTAAAGAAATCTTACATCCTGGCCAAAAATTCAACCAAACCCCTTCTTCTGATAACTCACTACTCTAAACTGCAGTACAGATCAACTCTTATTTTATAGATAGTATAGCATCTCTAAGCAAGGATTCCTCAACATCTAATCCCAACCCTGCCCAACAGCCACATAGCACCACATCTACTTTCACCTTCAAATCTGTGCCCACATCCTATAAAAAAAACTACTCTTAAACAAACTTAAACTGTGCTCTTCTTCAGCTGACGACCTTCCAAGTGAGTGCCTAAAATAGCAGCCAATAACATTGCCTATCCTTTCTCAATCCTTATAAATAGTTCAATCCAGGAATCCAATGTTCCTTCTCTGTGGAAGATGTCACACATTATACCTCTGCATCACACATTATACCTCTGCACAAAGAAGGAAAGTCAACAGACATAGATAACTTTAGACCTATAGCAATCTTATATCATTTTGTCATATTCAAAAACAATTGCTAGACTATCTCCTGCAGGAAGAATTCCTATCCTCTACACAACATGGCTTCCGTCCTTCCCATATTACTAACACTACCCTTCTAACCTATATAGATACTGTCAATAAAGCTACAGATAATGGCAAACTAGTCTCTTCCTTATTTCTAGACTTGTCTAAAGCTTTTGACACAGTTTGTCACAGCAAACTTGTACTTCAAATATCCTCACCAGGTCTGTCTCAGCCCAATCATCTGTGGTTCTAAAGCTACCTGTCCAATGAGTATCAGTCTGTAAAATGGTACTCCATGCTCTCTCCTTACCTCCCAGTCACTACCGGAGTACCACAAGGCTCTATCCTTGGTCCCCTCCTCATTACCATTTTCACCAATACCCTCTATACAGCCACACAACAGGCCACCCTATTTCAATATGCAAATAATTCCACTCTCATTTGCACATCTGACAACATGGCACACCTCCAAAAAAAATATGCAGGAAGCTTTAACAGCAACTGAAACAAGGCTTCGTAACTTACAACTCATGCTCAACCCAAAAAAGACCAAACTGCTATTTTTTTTCCCCAAATCCCTCTCTCATGAAAAAACAAAATTTAAAGTCCTCTTGCTTTATAATATAACTATTCAGTCACTTCTCATAGCAAATTATTAGGGGTGATAGTGGATGATAATTTACATTTGACCTGCAAATACAAAATTGCATAAGAAAAACTCATCAAAAACTAGAGATGCTCTACAGAACCAGAAACTTTCTCACCAAAGCAACTAAAGCTACACTTACCACAATGTATCTCCTCTCTACTCTTCTTTATGGCGCTCCCATCCTTATGAACCTTCGGGTTGCACACAAATTAAAACTTGAGCAATCCTACAACGAAGTTGTTAAATCTGCAGGAAATAACCCTTTCGGAACCTACCACAGTATAGCACTAAAAAGCCTAAACTGGTTAGAAGTGTCTCATCGTTTAACATATGCACAGCTTCTTATCACCTATAAAATTATCCAGCATCCATCTTCCTGTCCAGCACTAAAAAACATTTTACACAACAATGTTCCCAGCCAGTCATTGTGATCCAGCGACCAAAAACTCCTGTCTGTCTACAAACCTTGCAAATCTGCTGGGTATTGTCTGTACTCATACAAGTTTGCTAAGGCTTGGAACTCCTTACTAGTGTCCATTAGGTCAATACCCTTCCTCCCATCTTTCAAAACCATTCTGAAAGGCATCCTAGCTAAAATCCTGCTCTGTTCTTGCTCAAAACCAGGATAAACCATATATCTAAATTGCAACAAGTACCTTTTCATTCCTTATACTTCCTTACTCTCCCTTCTTCACTTACTTCTTTACTGCTATCAAATTCTCTTCCCTGACTTTCTGAATATACTAGGACTGTTTTTCCCTCACTTCATATTGCAATTCCTGTTTGCATTAGACTATCTTACTATTAATTTCTCTTCAAACTAAAATTTCTCTAAATATTAAATGTTCGTCATATAACTTGTATCAGTTCTTAACCAATGATTTTATATTATGTCTAATTTGTTATAATTATTTAAACCATGGATGTTTTTGTTTTATTTTTGAAGATTGTAAAATTATTGTTCTTAAAATGTTTTGTAATAATTTGGAGCTTTTCTCTACCGGCCTCCACTGAAAATGGCCTTCTACCCAGTTGGACTTTTCCAGTAATCAAATGGCAATAAATAAATAAATAAATAAATAAATAAATAAATGTCAGTAAATAAATGAACCTGACAAGAATTGGAATTAACTAGGTGCTTAGCAGCAGTTGAGTAAACCAAGGCTTTAGCTACTGGGTCAGGTTTGGGAATGGTGAATACAAATTTAAAAGACTGAGGAACTTTATACATCCTATCTGGCTTTTTAGGGACAGCTGGCTGACTATCAGGAAAATTGCATTCAGTATGGCACACATCCCCTAAAGCAGACAGGACAGGAGGAAGTGGTGTAGGTTCTGGAAAATCCTTCTTTAAAAACTCATAGTATTTTCTGATGGACAGAAAAACCTCAGTGCTCTCCCAATTAAAACACTAGGACATTCTAGTAATAGTCTGAGAGAAAGAGATACCCTTACAGGAAGAATCAGAAATTGGGCTCTTCTCTGAGTGTGAATCTGAAAACTGAGGACAAAACCCTGACTCCATCCCAGCATCTTCCTGTTCACATTCACAATCTTGATTCTCTTCAAGAAGAGAGGCATCCTTCTTTCTTTTACCAGACTCTACTTTACAAGAAAGATCAATAGCCTCAGTTAAACCCTTAGCCAGTCCCAGCAAACAACAACTACTCCTACCTAAACAAATTTGGTGAGGAACAGATACATGTTTGGTTTTCTGTTTATTTTTGACAGGAAAAAATCAGGCCAATTGTGTTACTAATGGCAGCCACTGCTTCCCCAGGGATGGGGACAGCATTCTGACATAACAGGTGAGCCTTCCCTGCTCCTTTTCCAAGGACCAACAGCAGTGGCTATCCCTTGCCAGTGAGTGGACTCCAACAGCTACAGAGGATGTGGCTAACCTGAGGGCTACAGTGGCTATAGGTACTACACCAGAGTGATTCAGGGTAAAAGATGAGTGGTCAGAAGTACAACAAATGGCTGCAGCAGAGTGACCCACCTACAGCTTAGGCAAATTGCTAGCCCACTATGGTGGCAAAGGCTGTTACTTAACTTTTTCTTTTTATGGCTGGGAGAAGAACCAACCATGGGACCAACAATCTGTTCCATGGTGAAGTCGAAAAAGGTTCCTCTTTGCCAGGGAAGACAAGCAGCAAATTCGAGTAAAACTACGAGTCCACAGAAACTACTTTTTTGACAGAAAAAAAAAAAAACAGTAAAAAGCACTTTCAAACACTATGGCAGCCCCACAGTGGAAAATTAAGCACAGTTTCTCCACAGAAAATATGCTATCAGTTAGTTTACACTACTTTAAAACTGACAGAAAAATGAGTGCTCAATTTAAAAGTATGTTACTGTCTCAAGACAGTCCATTAAAACACAACACTCCTAGCTTTAGAATAACTTTCCTGAAGAGGAAAGTAATAAAACATCAGTAAATATAAGAAAATGGAAGATGTTTTCTCTTAAGGGAACTTACCTGCTCAGCAAAGGAAAGCACAAACCAACTGTCAATCCTCAAAAGCCTCAGAGGACTGTACTGTTTTGTGACAGTAATGCTCTGAAGGGCTTCATGCCTAAACTTGTCTTTTAGTCAGCTCAGCGCAAGCTGCTTTATAATTTGGGCACATTGAAGATGCCCTGAAGCTTTGGAAGATGGACGGCTGTAATATCCTTGGCAGAGTATAACCCATATAGCTAAGACTACTGTGGCAGTGATCGATATGAAGAACATATCAAGGTATTTAACAATAATACAGATCACATAATACATTTGTTTTAGGTAGGAAAGTTGCATTATTAATGGATCCATTAAAGGCCTGAGGAGAAAAGCTCCTAATCAACATTTTACATAGTAAACAGTAAAAATGTTATAGTATTCATGGTGTTGCAGATCACATTTTAGATAACACTGATTGCATTATAAAAATTTAAGAAAACATATGACAGACTAAAGAGGATATACAGTTTAGTCATAGCTTAGCACACATTCTGATATTTTGAGAAAAAAAAACAGAAAAGAAATGAGAAGAAAGATAAAATATGATGTGAAAGTGTATAAAGTGGTACATTAGGAAGGAGGTATTAACAGAACATGGATGATATTATTTAAATGTGTAGGAAAATACCGTGGAAGTTCTAAGAGTGAGAGGAAGTTATACTATGATATAAGTGGGGAAAGATTAGGGTATGTGGCAGTGAAAGAAGTTCAAGGTAGATGTCATAGGATAGGGGAAAACAGTGACACCTATGACTGTCAGACACAGAGTCTGGCAGTTGGCTTAGACAATTAAGGAGCTGCTAAGCCATTTCCTGGGGTCCAGTGGTGCAAAGTTTGTTTCCCTTTGTCTCCATTGCCTAACAGTGTGACTCTGAGCAAGTCACTTAACCAGTCGATGCTCTCAGGCTGAGTGTGAAAAAGGTCCATGGAGATCACAGCTCTACTCTGGAATATATATAAAATAAATCTCAAAGTTCTTATATTATTATTTTTCAGTATGCATATAATTCAAACCCAAACTACATAAAATGCGCAAAGACATTCTGCCTATCTTCTGTGCATGCCCTCTCTTTACCCATCTGCACAGACCATCTGTGGTCTCTAAATCACACACAGCCTTCTATTTTCCACATAGATTTCACTGACCTGTGCATGTTCTCCAAACATTTTCCCTTGCATCCAGTAGTTGGGGTTCATAACTCTTCCATATTTCCCATCCCTTAATCAACTTGCCATGTTTACTACTCTGAGATCTACATAGTTTAGGTGTCAGGAATTCCTACCTCACTCCTAAGAACTCTAAACCCGTTCTTGTCACCCTCTCTTTATGTCACTCAAGCCCGTCACATGCTCACTGCCATTTCTTTTTATCCCTTGGGTTTAAGGAAATTTTTCTACTTGTATGTAGGGGTTCCCTTTGAAAGCTTGAGGAGACTAAGTACACTTTTTGGAATATTGGCAATTTAAATGCAATATAGAGAAAAAGCATACTAAAATTTAAATTATTGTTTCTCATAGAATTCTCCTTTTTCCAAGGTACAGCAATCTGAGTTAGGGGTGTGGAGTGCAAATTCCGCATTGGGGGTATAGGGGAGCATGACCTCAC
This sequence comes from Protopterus annectens, assembly GCF_019279795.1. Taxonomy (NCBI): domain Eukaryota; kingdom Metazoa; phylum Chordata; order Ceratodontiformes; family Protopteridae; genus Protopterus; species Protopterus annectens. The sequence goes on along the minus strand of NC_056732.1, from coordinate 1,368,984,009 downwards.
TGCAAAAACATATTTAATGTATGAAAGCGAGGTACATAGTTTATTCTTAATCACACTTATTTATTATTTATTTATTCATTGCATTTGTTAACCAGGAATGTCTACTGGGCTTAGGTCAACCCATTTTCAGTAAAGACCTGAGGAGAAAAGCTCCATAACATTAATAGTACATACAAGAAAAAGCACAATATACAGTGTATATACAGTCTCAATGCATGGAAATAAATATTAAACACAATGGTACAAGTTATTTACAAACATTACACATCAACATTGTGTACAATATGATCACTGAGGATGGAGTTAGTCAGGTAGGGTAGCAGTTGTGTTTGTTACTTGTTGGAGTTTTGTAGGCATAAACAGTTGAATTCAGCAAGTCAGAGAAAGCTCCTAAGTAGTGATATTGTAGAGGGATATAGTAGTGGATCAGGTGTTAGGAGGTACTATTTTGGCACAAGTACATTGCCAGACAGAAGAGAGGTGTGATTTGACAGACTTCCTAAAGAGAGCAGGATTACTGATCTGATAGAAGGTAGGAGGGCATTCCATAGTTTAGAGACAGTAAAGGAGTACAGCATTTGACCAGCTGCAAGGTTAAGTTTTTCAACTTTCAGCATCATTGTGTTTTTGGACCATGGTGGCCTGTTAGGGTGGTATGTAGTCAATAAGTAGGAGAGGGAGGGGCAAATTGAAGGCTTGCATATGAGTTTATGTGCAGTGGTTAATTGTGAATAAGTGAGGTAGTGTGGGAATTCAAGCCAGATTAGGTGTTGTAGAGATAAGTAGTGGTGTGCTGAGTTTTTGGAATTTGTTACAAATTTGGCAATCTTGTTGTAACATGAGTCCAGTTTGGTTTTCAGGGAGGACTGGATATTGATGAGGATTGGGGCACCATATAGTAGAGATGGTAGCACGAAGGATGATGCTGGAGCTTTTTTAGCAGTAATATTAAGGTAGTATTTGTGTCTATAGAGGGTACCTAATTTTTTATGTGTTTTTTTGTTGTTGCTATGGATATGGAGGTTGAATGTTAGATTTTCATCAATAATAACTCCTAGCAATTTGATACTTGGAACAACTTTAATTAGAGTATTATTATGGTATTGAACAGAAAAATCACTCTTGTTCAGAGCAGTAGTTTTTTGCGGGGGGAATATTAGAAGTTTGGTTTTATTGGGAATTAGTGCAAGATGGTTGTTTGACATCCAAGTTTCAGTTGAAGTGAAAGCACTTTGGGTAAGATGTTGTAACTCAGATATAGATTTGGCAGTACAGATGATTGTAGAATAATCTGCATATTGGATAACTGCACCATGGGTAAGGGTGGTGTGGAAGTTGTTAATGAATATACTGAAAAGGAGTGGACCTAGTATAGATCATTGAGGTACATCTGTGGCTGTGTTGAGAAAAGGTGAGAAGGTGAGATAGTCTGAGAACCAATTTAAGGTATGGAGTGAGAGCCTCATGTTGGTGAGTTTTGTCAGCAGAAAGGGATGTGAAACTATGTTGGGCATTAGGGAGAACTAGGAACAGTGAGGAGATTATGTCACCGGTATCGGGAGCCCTGTTTACTGTGTTCATAATGGATATGAGAGCAGTGCAGGTACTATGACCTGGCCTGAAGCTGTGCTGTGTGGGAGAAAGTATCTGGTTTTGGACAAGATAGTTAAGAAGATGAGTGTGAATACATTTTTCTAATATTTTAGAGATGGGAGAGAGGATAGTGATAGGTCGGAAATTAGAGATATCAGAGTTGTTGCCCCCTTTATGGAGTGGAAGAACAAATGCTTTCTTCCATATGTTTGGTATACTGGACTCCTGAATAGATCTATAGAGGAGTATGCTGGTAGGATAGGCAATGGAGTTTGTAGATAGTAGTAGAAATTCAGCAGGTAAATTGTCTGGTGTGTTAGTACAAAGTTTGAGTTTATGAAGTAGCTTTTTTATAGTGGAAGTTGGTATAGGTGAGAATGAGAATAGCAGAGTAGTAGAGGAGTATGGAGTGGGAGGTTCATGTAAGCAGGGGTCTATAGGTGGGAAGGTAATGGTCAGTTTAGCTATGGTGTTGATAAAATATAAATTGAAGAGCAAGGCTATCTCAGTGGGAGTTTTATCTGGATTAGGGCAAGGATTGCTATTTTTACCTGGATGGAGTAGGGAATTGCCTGTGCTCCAAAATTTCTATGGGTTTAGTTTCTGTTGGGCTTGAAGGCTTAGGAAGTGCCCTTTTTATTTTTAATCACTAGCCATTTTGCCTGGTTGCGTAATTGTTTATATTGAATGAGACCATTAGGATTTTTATTTTTTTACCAGGTTTTCCAAGCTTTATCCCTAGCAGACATAACTTAATTTGTATGTTTGCTAAGCCAGGATGCCTGTTTAGATTTTACTCTTCTAAGGCGAGGTGGGGCTAAACTATTTAAAATTCTAAGACATGTTGAATTGAAGAATCAACAGCCTCATGAAGAGGGAGACATTTGAGTAGAGTCCAGTTGATCCTTTGTAAGATTTCATTAAAGGTGTTTGGGAAGAAGTGAGATAAATCTCTGGTTTACTTAACTTGGTGTGTGCTTAGGACTCAGGTGGTCTTATGAGTTATAAAGGCTGGTAAGTGGTTACTAATACTGTCAGGTAGTGTGCCAGAGGAGGGGATTTTGTTAGGATCTGAGATGAGTATCCGATCCAGAATTGAACCACTGCCTGTTTTATTGTTGGGCCTGGTTATATTGGTTATTAGTTGCATACAGTTATATAGGTTATGCTGGTGGAAGAGTCCTGATAAGAAATATCAAGCCAGTTAATGTTAACATCCCCTAGGATGATAGTTTCATTTTTAATGATATTAGCTGACCAAGCAAAAATGTCTTCATGTATAGGATTGTTGCTACCTGGGGGAATGGATATCACTATGATACAAAGGTTTTTACTGTTATTCATTTTTAGGAAGGATACTAGTATCTCTGCTGTTGACAATTGTGGGGCAGGTTTTGCATATTGAACTTACATTTTCAGAAGCTCAAACTCTTGATAGATACCTGTGTTCATAATACAGAGTAATATCTTCAGTCTCGATTGCCTTAATTCTTCCCCTTTTATACAGTGCCATCTTAGTTTACATATTGAGTAACAATCAGACCATGTTTAGAGCATCTTCTACATTCTTATTCTTTTTTTTTTGCAGTGCTAGAAATACCTTCATCCTGAAATATTTAGTTCTTATTCTCACCTTTTGGAAGTCTTATCACTTCACTGTAGCCTAATCCTCTGGGATTATTGCTAATTTTATGAGACTGAACTGCAGCACCATTTTGTTCACAAAAGCTTTAAATTCATTTAGCATGCCTATAAGGTATATATTTGCTTCTTTCAGAAAGGCCAAGCAATAATCAACAAACAAGCACAAAGGACTCCTTTAGTCTACCTGCAGATAATCACCTCACCCCTTCCTGACACTCCGACCTCAGAGTTGCATTTCAGATATTAATAATAATAACAGTGACAGATGACATTCTTGCTCCAGCCCCCTCCTGTTTTAACACTGTCCAATACCACCTCATTTGCTGCTATGTAAAATGTTATTTGAATACATAGCCATAATCTCCCTGCTGAAGAGCACTCCTAAGCCCAACCCCACAGTAGCTCTAAATGTGAACTCCTTCTTTATCATTTCTGAAGCGTGTGTATGTCAAAACAAAAAAAGAATATTCCTTCCTTATAGTTCCTAGATGTCTCTGCCCAAGGTCAGATAATTTTAGTCCTTTTAGCAGTGGATGATCTACTGTTAGTAAATCCGCACACCACCCTTTGTACATTATGTGAAATCACCTTTTCCAATTTCACCATCAACATTGTCATGAAAACCTGCACATCTACATTAGAAAGATCTCTCAGTAATTAGTTGTGGCCCCAGATTACCCATGTCCTTGGTTAAATTAGTAGCGGTCAATGTCTGTCTGGAAATCAACACTGCATAATTTTGCAAATCTGACTGAAAAGCCCAACACAAAATGGGAGTCATTACTATCCTAATCAGAAAGGGCAGATTATTAAGGATGTGATCTTTTGGCACATTGCTTCCTGAACTCCACTGTGCAGTTCTTCCAGTTTCCATTTGCCTACTGTATAACTCTAAGCAAGTCACTTAAACAGATAGTGATCTGGGACGGGTGAGAAATTGGGCTAGACTTTTCAGTGGTTTCCTGGACCACATGCCAAATAACTACCTATGAACTTGTAAAATGTCTGCTGGAAACCCATAAAAGTCTGGCACCTTCCCACCAATCTCCTGTTGAACTGTCATCCCTCCAACTCTGATTCACATTACTTTAAGTTCCTCTCATCACTACCAGCCTTCACCAGATCCTCCTGTTATTTTTTCTTTGGCTTCTTCTCCCCATAATCCCTACCATCTCTTTTGCCTGGTAAAACTCCTGAAAGAGGCATTGGAAAGCCTTGCCTATCACTTTTGTTTTCCGTAAAGCAACAGAGAGTTACAAATTAAGGGTGCCACTTTAATGTTTGACAGTCACAGTTGCAAGTCCAAGAATGCTGATTACAGAAGTGTACATGTATTCTCTGCATACTGATGTCAAAATTGTCATATATTACAGTATTCTCCATTCTCTAAGATACGGTCATCTCAGACTTATTATATAACTGCGATTTAAGGGCATACCAGACCTTTAAAAATGTTTTAGAAAAAGTTTCAGTATTCATTGGTTTTCCTTGTTAATCACACTTCTGTGATTAAAGTTTTGGTAATTGCAATCACAGGTGTCAGACTTCTGCCAGAGAGCCATAGATTAGTCTAAAACTGCCATATTAATATATTTATTAAAAACAACTTGTGGTTATCTTTGGGACACCTTTATTACCTGACTGACTGCTATACTGTTACTGTACTTGAAACTCCTCATTTAGATTAACTGTAGCTTATCAGACCCACTAATAAATATAATGCACTTTTTGCCATGTATAACATATCATACAACTAATAAGACCCCAGATACTCATAACTAAAAAGATCAGTGGCCTCAACAATCTTATCAGGATAGAGTGGCAACTCGTTTTCTTTACATCTCTTACAGACTCCTCTGTGGAGATCTGTGTCTACTCTATCATGCCACAAAAAATCCATCCCTATCTGACCTCTTATTCCTTCATAGAACTAACGCTGCTTCAAATACTCGTTTAAGGGAACTGAACCTTCATCAACAGATAAATAAGACATACTAGCATGACAGATTCATATCCCAGTGTATGCCTCACCTCTGGAACAAACTTACACTACATGTCAAGCAGAGTAACACCTTTGCCACCTTCAAGGTACACCTAGAAAACTGAATGGGCAGCCTCAAACTCTCCTCAATCTATTTTGCCCTCATTTAGGCTGGAGGGAAAATTTGGATAGGGTTTTTTTTTTTGTTAGGTTTGAAATGGTTTGCAGGCTGATTGTCTAGTACTTACCTATGAATCTGTGAACCTATGAACTTATATGTGAAATGCTCAATTTAAATTCTTATTTGAACTTTAATAATATAGTACCTTTAGCAGTAAAAGCTGAAACATTTAACTTCTGTCAAGAGAATGAGCTTTATTCCCAAATATCACTGCTTTCAGCCCGTTTGGATATAGCATTCATTCAGAAAAATACAACATTTTGAAAGAGTAATACACTTATTTAAAAAGCTTGATATTTACAAAGAAGAAGCTGTTATATAAAGATGATTAGCTCAAGCTGAGTCAGGTGAATGTTGCCTGTCATTGCTGAAGGGAGAAGATATATGAGTCACAAATTAAAGTTATTTCTTAACAAAAAAAACTAGAACTGCAAGACTAACCTGTTCACCAGTGACGCCAAGGTTAGTGTGTCAGTCATAGGAGGGGAGCCAGTCTGCATTGAGGTCTGAGGTACTTTGAATGGCTGGCTAATAAGTGATAGATTAAAGTTATAGCAACAAATTGCATCAATATGCATTTTAGTGGAGGAAATTCAGGAAAAACATACACACTAGACGTGAACATAACAATGACAGAGGAGGAAAATTATTTCAGGTTTGTAATGAATCCCCTAAGTTAGACAGCTAAATACAGTATAAAAGAGTTGTGTCAAGGCCAGTGGAATGATGGGGTACACTGTGAGGGGAGAGGACTCTATAGATGGTGATATCATTCCCCATTGTGCAGCATAATGGCAGAACTGTATCTGAAAAGCTTTATACAGTTCCAGTAACTATAAAAAGAATGGGAGCATTAGCTTGCACTCTGTATACAGTAAAGACTGAATAAAATGGTGAGGGGGACTGTGTGAAAATACTCTGAGTACTTAGTAGATACACAGTGAAGGTGAAGAGAATAAACTACATTATCAGAAAGTGAATAGGAGAGGTAGAAGCAGAAGGACATGGATTACAGTAAGGCTATATATGACTGCTGGAATGGAGGGAATTAATAACAGACACAAAGAAGCATTAATTCACAGAGAGAGAGAGAGAGAGTGAGTGGTTGGGTCCTGGAAATTGTAGAGTATCATGTACATCAGAAAAAGGTTTTGAGAACTGAAGATACTGATGGATGATGGAGCAGAAATAGGGTGGGAAACAGACATCTTTATAGGGCAGTGCTACAACACTCAGTATGGTACAATCCTTCTTTCCTCATATTAATGTGTCTGTACATGCATACTTCATCACATATAAATTTATGTGCCTGTATTTGTCCATATACAACAAATGAACAGATCTGCATACATTTGGCATACTATCTACTAATCTCTTCTACCTTCAATCAAGAACAAGACCTCAGAATACTTGCACTCCTCCATCTGAAGTACCTGCTATTCCTTACCTGTGAGGAGCATTGCATTGTTTTGCAGGTGACAGCCTTAACCTCTGATTTGGAGTTACTGACTGATATTCATCCCATCTCCTATAAGAAATTCCAGGTTTTATAGGTTCATAGGTTCATAGGTAATTACTAGACTATCTGCCCAAGGGCATTTATAAGCCTAGCCAGAATGTGTTAGCTTTCACCACCCCCTTAGATTAGTTCCCTGTGCCTCTGTCCAGCAGAGTCATTAGTTCCCTGTGCTGCTGTCTAGCAGAGCCACTGCAGTGATCCCTGGGGTAAATTTTCTGTTTCCCATTCACCCGTCAAGGTTTCTCTTGAAGAGTGTTAGTGAGGGGCTCTGCCTGATGTATATTGGAATCCTGTTCCAAAGCATGGAGAGTCTCTGGGATAGAAATCTATCCCTCCAGCATGTCCTATTTATCATTGTGGTGAGGTTTATATCTCTAGAGCATGTGGCTTTCTGGGATTAGTTTTTTTTTTAGTGGGAGCACGTCCATCAATTTGGCCTTGTATGTCAGCAGAGATCACCTCTGAGTAAGCGGTATGCAACTGAGTACAGCAGAAGTTTCTTGAGGCAGGCTGCATAGGGCATCTGTATGAGGCCAGTAATCCTCTTGGTGAGGTACTTTTGTGGTCTTTCCAGCTGTTGCAGGTGTCTTGCAAGGTACATCCCAAATGGGGCATTGTATTCTATGATGGGTCTAATGACTGATGAGTATAGAGGCACAATGACCTCTTTTGTTCTAGATGTGAACCCTTTTTTGATTAGGTGGGCCACATAGAAGGATTTTCTAACCACCTTGACAATATGATTATCAAAGGAGAGATTACTATCTACTTGGGTCCCCAGATCCCTTATTACATTTTCTATATTTAGGGGACTACCACCTATGTGGTAGTTTGTGGGTACTTTATTTTTTTCAGAGAGGATGACTATGCACTTTTTGGCATTTAGCTTGAGGCCATGATTTTGACACCAGGTATCTGTCTCAGTGAGACCCTTCTGGAGGGTGTCTGTATCAGCCGGGGAATCAATTATGGCCCCTAGTTTGCAGTCGTCTGTAAACTTGGTCAGACATAGTCCTCCTATGCTTGCCTGCTCCTCAGAGAAGTATATACCGAACAGGAGGGGGTCCAAGGACTGAGCCCTGGGGGATGCCACTTGTAACTGGTTTAGAGTTGGATGTAGAGCCTGCAACTCTCACCATGTGGGTTCTATCCATGAGCCAGTTGGTAACCCATCTTGTGACATAGGGGTTTATGTTCAAGCTGGTGAGCTTGTCTATAATACTAGAATGAGGAATGGTGTCAAAAGCCTTTGCGAGGTCTAGGTATGCTGTGTGGACCTCCTTTCTCTCATCTAATGCCTTGGTAACTGTCTCAAAGAAGTTCACCAGGTTTAGGAGGCATGATCTGCCCTTAACAAAGCCAAACTGGGTAGGCTCCAAGGTTTGGAGGTTCTCAATGTCTCTGTTAATGAGTTCCATAATGATGCGCTCCATAGCCTTGCAGACCAGGCTAGTCAGGCTTATAGGGAGATAGATCCTGGGGTCCGTTGTGGCTCCACCTTAGTGGAGTGGGATAACTGTTGCTGTGCTCCACTCTGCGGGTACATAGCCTGTAGAGAGGCTAAGTTTGAACAGTGTGTTTAGGTGATGGGTTAGTTCATTTTGGAGCTCTTGTAAGACACAGCCTGGGACACCATCCGGTCCCATTGAAGCTGTGTTTTTGGCTTTGGATAGGGCTGTTTTAACCTGTGTGTCAGTGACTGATGGGGCCTTATATTCTTCTGGTATGGTTATGGGCCCTTTAGGGGGTGAGAGGAGGGTGATGTTTGCACTAAACCTGTCTGTCAGAATGTTGGCAATATCAGTTGGTTCAGTGTATTTTGTGCCATTCTGCACTAACTCAGAGCAGATCTGAGAGTTTCCACTTAGGTTCTTGACATAGCTAAAGAACGCTTTGTGGTTATCTTTGGAGTCATTGGCAATTTTTCTTTTGAAACTGGCCTTGGATGATTTAATGAGGGATTGTAGTTTCTTGCTGATACTGATCAGGGATGTCTTTCCTTCTTGGGATTTTACTCTTTTCTGCACTAGTTTCCTCCTTCTGTTGTATAGCTTGTTTATGGCAGGGGTCCACCAGACTGGTTTCCTTTTCTTGGAGAAGTGAGTCTTGGTTTTACTTGGGATAGCATGATCCATGCATTCCTGCAGATGCTCACAGAGTGCCTTTGTGAAGGTGTTAGCAGCTTGGACAGCATTGTCCTTTAGCATGGGGGCTGTGAACCTTTCCACCTCGGTCTGAAGTAATGTGAAGTTTGCTTTTGAAAGGTTTTTCACGGTGGTTTCCTTGATTGGGGGTGGGGGTGGAATGTGGATATCCAGAGTGATTAGTCTATGGTCTGATCTAACCAGTGAGGGGTTGACCTCCAGTGTGGAACACTGTTCGCCCATGTTGGTGATGACTAGGTCCAATATGTTGTTCCCTCTGGTGAGAGTGTTGACCAATTGATCCAGGGCATTTGAGTTTATAAATTCTAGGAAGCGTTGGGCAAGGGAGTTAGTACTTGAGTAGTTCTCCCAGTTTATGTTTGGGTAATTGAAATCACCCAGTATTAGGGTGTTTGATAGGACCTTTATATTTCCCAGTGTCTCCAGAAATGCGGAATGGGGGTTCTGGGTCATGGTAGGTGATCTGTAGCAAGCTACAATTTGGATCGCAGTTTTGCCCATTGTTAGTTGAACATGGATGATCTCTGATGCATTGTGCTGCGCCACTAACCTGGAGGTGTGGGTACCCTTGATGAATATGAATACACCCCTGCCTTTTGTGTTTCGGTCCTGGTTCTGTGGCCGAAAGGTATGGTATGAGTTATAGCCTAGTAGTGCTGGGGTGCTCTCAGCAGCCTTAAACCAGGTTTCTGTTACTGCACAGATGTTGATGTTCTCTATACTGAGGAGTGCCTCGATTGCTTGCATTTTGAGGTTTAGACTTCTGGCATTGAGTAGCAGTACCCTTAGTTTTTGGTTACTTGTGCTATTTATGGTGGTGGGTTTGTCTTTTGAGCCTTGCCTAAAAATGGCACTATGGGGGTGGCAAGAGCCTTGGCCAGTATTCGTAAGCATAAGGGTGACAGGTGCAAGCCATCTCTTGCGAAGCAACATGGCTTGTCGAGCATGTCATCCCAGGTGGACAGATACTGGATCCCCTTTGAATGATACCAGAAACTTAGCCAATTGTTGAAATGGATCATTTATTTTTATACTGTAGCATCATTCTTGGTGAGGGCAGGATGCTACTCAGGGTCAGGGTCATACCGGCCTGGGCTACATGATCAGAGAGCTCTTCCATGTCTCTTTTCATGTAGTCCAGGGAGGTACATCTGAGGTCATTCACACCAACATGGACAATGACAGAGACATATTTGTATTTGTTCTGGAGTGACCTGAGTGCTTGTGTTATGTGGCGGATCCTGGTGCCCGACAGGCAGCTAACTCTAACCTTCTCCTTGTCCAGCCTAGTTAGTGGAACATCAGTGTGCCTGACTACAGAGTCATCTATTACTAGTGTGTTGGGTATGTTATTTTGCCTTAAGGGCTGTGATTGCATGGCACACTGATTATGTGAAATATGTGTTCCATGGTTGGTGATGGGGTGTGGAGGTTGCTTGGATGTCTGCTTTGGAGGTCTCTGTTGCTTTTGCAGATTTTTATTTAGAGCCTCCGGGTATGTTTCATGTATTCATGTGTGTTATTTACCGGTGCTGGTTTATTAGGTCCGTGTGAGACTGGTGGTTTGTTGCAAGTATTACCCTTCTCTTCTTCACTCAGTTCCAGTCTTGGGTTGTGAGAGTTTTTTCCTCCAGTTTGGCTGTATAATTGCATCTCTCATATATATATTAGTGTTTGGTGGTAGGAGGAGAGGGTTGTCTGTGTACATGAGGCAGTTGTAACATTGCCTCAGAATGCCCAGATTCACCAGTTGGACTGGAAAGTACACCTGAAACTGCCCTTTGGACATGCCTGAATAGGTAGAGTAAGTTGTTTTTCTGATTGGCTGGTGGGGATGAATAGAGAGCCTTGTCCTTCTGGACAGTATAGGGAGGTCTAGTGCTAGGGTTAATTAGTGCTTGCTATGAGTTTTAAGCAAGTGCTTGACTGTGAAATGAATGGTTTGAGTGCTAAAGTTGAAGGTTTGTCTAGTTCCAAGGGAAAAATTGAAGAGTAGACTTTGTGGAGCCGAGAATAGTTTAACTCTAGCTAACCGGCACTGCCCATTGCGCAAAACCACACAAATGCGTTTTTTTTATAGCAGGGAAGTGAAAGAGATAGAAATTAGCCCAAAATGGCCAATAAACTACCAACTTCTGGGCTGAAACCACTCCTCCAGGGACAGATAGGCTGCTCAAAGCTCCCCTCTCTTACAGGTGAAGAGAGAAATGTCCTTCTAGCCAAGTACTGTATGGGCAACACAGAAACTTGTAACACAGCCCTGGATTCAGCAATAACCTGAAAACTGGACTATACTAGTTCAGAAAGGCGGGGAAAAGTATACATTTTTTTTCTGAAAATAGAGCAGATACAATCAAAATTAGTCCAAAATGGCCAATAAACTACTAACTTCTGGACTGAAAAGACTCCTCCAGGGACAGATAGGCTGCTCAAAGCTCCCCTCTCTCACAGGTGAACAGATAAATTTCCTTCTATCCAAATAAGGTATGGGCAACACAGAAACCTGTAACACAGCCCTGGATTCAGCAATAACCTGAAAACTGGACTATACTAGTTCAGAAAGGCGGAAAAAAGTATACATTTTTTTTCTGAAAATAGAGCAGATACAATCAAAAATAGCCCCAAATTGCCAATAAACTACTAACTTCTGGACTGAAACCACTCCTCCATGGACAGATAGGCTGCTCAAAGCTCCCCTCTCTCACAGGTGAACAGAGAAACTTCCTCCTATCCAAGTAAGGTATGGGCAACACAGAAACTTGTAACACAGCCCTGGATTCAGCAATAACCTGAAAACTGGAGTATACTAGTTCAGAAAGGCGGGAAACAAGTATATATATTTTGTTGTTTTTTTTTTTTTGTTTTTTTTTTCAGAAAATAGAGCAGATACAATCAAAACAACACTTTAAATGCACAGAAAAGACTATTGCACCTTAGTGTGTAGCCTACAACATTTAAACAAATTATTTAAACACAAAAATGACTTAATTAAAGTGCAGTCAGCAAATAAGTACAATATGTAGTAATAACAAACTTTTTAAATCACAGATTCACTAAAAAACGGTGTTTTAGATGGAATAAAACAGCAAGAAAAGCAGAAAAATGATACTTAATCACTCCAAAGTCTCTCTTTTGTCTCTCTGCTGGTGTAGACTCTGCAGAACACCTGGAAAGCACTTGCTGAGTGGCATACAAGCACAAAAGCTGTGAAAATGTGGTTTTTATAGCAGGGAAGTGAAAGAGAGAGAAATTAGCCCAAAATGGCCAATAAACTACTAACATCTGGGCTAAAACCACTCCTCCAGGGACAGATAGGCTGCTCAAAGCTCCCCTCTCTCACAGGTGAACAGAGAAACTTCCTTCTATCCAAGTAAGGTATGGGCAACACAGAAACGTGTAACACAGCTCTGGATTCAGCAATAACCTGAAAACTGGACTATACTAGTTCAGAAAGACGGGAAACAAGTATATATTTTTTTGTTTTTTTGTTGGCCATATGTCTTCTCCATATCAACAAAACAGATATAGACTACTAAAAAGTTCCCCTGATGTCTCCAATATTTGCACAAGGATAAAGGATTGTATCTTGTTTCATGGCCAACACAAAATTGACACTACTTCTAAATCAGAGGCCCAACTATCAGATAAAGTTTCTATTCCAGAACCTGGCAGAGGTTCTACCAAAGACTTTGGGGTGTGTTATTCTTTTTTAACTGGATAACATCACATTAGATCTGTAAGAATAGAGGTGGGTGTCAATAATTACTAAGGCCATGAGGTGTGCAGGACATATAAAACTTGCGGCACAGATACACAGTTGTCTTTTCATTGAACTTTTACTGACATGGGCTGAAATCCTTATTGTTGAGTGACTCATATTCTTTATCGTTTCTATCCAGGGGTGTCTTATGCCAGGTTGTAGCCCTTACATTTTTTTGTGTTTTACATAATTTAATTAAAATGCAGTTTTCAGCCACAGATTACTGCAGCAAAACAGAACTCAGCATCTTGCAGCTCTGGAAGATGCAGCCCCCCCAAAAAATGGCAATAGGCTGTTTTTAAAACAGCCCAGGCTAGACACGTAGTTGCCCTTTGGGATTAAGGTTACTATATCTTCTGACAATTCTTCCTACTGCTATAGTGGCTTTGAAGTAACACTTTGAGGAGAACTATTTAGGCTGAAAAAAGAAACATTTACTTTATAAAAATAATAGTCTCTGGCTGTGTCAGGTGTCTGTTGCCTGACATAGTGGTATGTAGTTTGTTTGCTTTGCTGTTGTTTTTTCCTCTATTTTAAAGAGAGATTTTAAATAATTTATTAGAGCGAGTTTGAACATTAAGTGAACACTCTAAGTCTGCACATCACAGATATCTCAGCATGTTTTTCATAAATTCATAAATACTGCTGAAAATGGCATGCAGTTGAGCAGTGAACTATATAGATGGTGACCTCTGCAAGCCTGGTGTGTTGCACTGTGGATAATATCAGACATCTCCACCATCAATGTTAATAATTCTACATGATGTAGACATGTGCAAATATGTATATAATATTTGGACTGTTGTGATTATATTATCCTCAATGCAGGGTGGCGGTGGCTGCATACACTCTGTACTAGTGTCAATTTCTAATATTTACACTATTGTAATTATATTTTACTCTATATTGTGTGTTATTTCCTTGTATGTATTGGAAATGTAAGTGGAGCTTATTTCCCCAGGCCTCCACTGAAAATGGGCTCACCTAGGCCCAGTGGACCATCCCAGTAAACAAATGCACTAAATAAAATAAATAAATGTGGGGTCCAGTCCATTTGTAGGATTGTATGAAATACACATCATGAGTCATAAAACAATGTGCACCTTGCAAATTCCAATCCTTATACAGTACCTCCTTCTTAATAAGGTCAAAACAAGCCAGTCCTGGAGTAAATTTATGAGCAACCATCTAATCATCTTGGCTTAATTTGATGGATGCTAGGGTGTCACTTTGTTTAACTTGCAGGAGAAGTCTGTTCCAGAGGTGGGATGGTGGGGTAAGTGTTAAGTAATACATTTGTCTCTCGAGCATGTCTAATTTATGTGCTGGTGGAGATTTAAGTGTCTAGTTCTAATTCTAGTAGTGAAAGTCTTTGAGTTGTGAAGATAATGTAGATCATGGAGAAGAGGGGTCCTAATGGCATGCAATGCAAGGTATAGTTTACCTTTATATGTGCGTTATGCACATGGTCGAATACCATATGAGGGAAAGGACATTTTTAAAAGTCCGTAACATCGAAAAAAAATGCTGCGAATGTGCAATGAGCAAATGCACAGTGACATTCGCTCCTTGCAAATTCGGCATTTTGGGTGCAGATTGCTCTATAGTGGGGATTGGGAAATGGACCCTTTCCCCACTGTAGTGCGATCTCAGAGTTAGTATATTAAAATGGGGGGGTGCATTACGATGTGCATTTGAAATTGTAGTTCGAAAATCAGTGAATCTGATGTTTGATTTGCTGATTTCAAACTCCGGAGACTTTCGAAGTTTAGAATTTGTTCTTTTGGTTTGCACAAAAGCGCGATTGATATTGTCCTTTCCAACAATATAAAGGTAAACTGCAAGGTATAAATCACCATGCAACAACTTGTTAGAAACTGAGTGAAAAATAGTACTTGAAATTTTTTCTGATGGCCCATAGACTTTAGGCAAACAGCCTTATTTAGGAACCTCTGGAGACTTTCCAGATGCTTAATATGTCTTAGAAAGGTACATCCCATAGCGGGTGTTGTACTCAATAATTCCTTTAAATATGGCTGCAGAAGTAGCAGTGCACAAGGATCTACACAAATGCAGTCGGTTCCTAAGTGAATGTTACCCTTTTGTGTCACAGGTGTATTTTGGCTAATTTGTTTGATAGTTATTTACACTGTAAGCAACTATAAGCCTGGCACTTACTGGTAGCTAACAGGATCCTGGGCTGGAAAAGAAAGCTGGGAGGATGCATGGTTTAAGGTGAGTAAAGCTGTTAAGGAAGTGCCTTATTTAGAAAAAGATATTCAGAGCAGGCCATGAGTGCAATATTGCTTTATTCTGGGTCTCTTTTAAGATTTTCCGTCTATGTGAAATTGTGATGTGTGACTTAACAGCCACACCTTGATAAGCAGTTTCTATCTCTGACAGTTGCCTAAAATTCATTCCAGTATTATTTTCTATCCTGTGCAAGATTCCGCTTTGTGCAGTTTTCTTCACTTAGTGGCCCCATTGCCACAGACTTCTTTTATATCATAAGAGTGTACTTGCTAAGACTTTACAGTTGATTTTTCCTGCAAAAGTAAACTGTTAAGTATGATCCTTGGAACAGCTTAAGTATGATTAAAAGACAGAGTGAGATGTTTGTCAAAAAACAAAAAAAAAAAAACTGTTTGTCATCAAAGCATAGGTAAGTAGTAGGCTGACTGTCCTTGTAGGCTATGTCAAACCTAGCCAAAATAGTAGGCTGACTGCCCATGTAGGTCATTTTAAGCCTAGCCAAATTTCCATCAAAGATGAGAGTCAGACCCTGTACCTTGTGTCTTTCAGTTAAGCACCTTAACCATTATGCCATCCACTATCAGCTTGTGTTCTCATGAGGCATTCTGGTAATGGAGTAGACCCTTCTATATCCACAGTGAACTCTCTGAGACTAACTCTGTGTCACCCATTGTGAAGAGGAAGACTACTCTGTCAACCATCGTGAACAGAAAGACTACTGCTGGAAGACCGATTAATAGGATCATAATTTTAAAGGTTCTACAATGCAGATTAGTCTTTAGATGTTAGCTGGGCCAGACAGAAGGAATTTTTAACTGCTTTTGTGATGAGGTGGTCAAACGACAGGGACATACCAATGAAGGTATTAAGATCTCTGATGACTGGAGTGGGGTGACATCCATGTTATAGGTCACAGAATGGGTCTATATTACTTAACTGAAGAGTAATTTCAATGAAGCTGACTTCATTCATCCCAAATCAGTGAACTGAATTCCGCAAATGTTCACTACCTCAAGATTTCACCAGTGAAAGGAAGCAGTTGTCCAACAGCACAACATTGCCCTTTTCCCTACCATAGTGCGATCTCAGAATTGATATATATATATATATATATATATATATATATATATATATATATGTGGATAGATATAGATATTAGGGGGGGTGAACCCACTTGGGTGGGTTTAATATACTGCGGTTTGCATTCTAATGTGGTGTTAGCCAGGTGATTACTTTCCCTGGTGAACTGTTTTTTCAATGGATTCGTTCGTGGCAATTCAGTTCTCTGATCTGGGGTCAATAAAGTCAGCTTCGTTGAAATGACATTTCAGTGAAGTAATATAGACTCCATAGAACAGCTCTGTTTGTAAAATGTAATAATACTGTATTTTAGCACTTGGCTTAACCTATTTTCTTTATACCAGTTATTTGCAAGGTCTAAACCAAGCTACAATGAAGTGAAATCAGAAGATTAGTGAACTACACCACCAAGCTTACTTCAACAAATTTAGTTAGTCAAAAGTCTAGGTTACTATTTGAAAATTGAAGAAATAGATACTAATAGGAGGGGCCCCAACACAGAGCCCTGAGTGACATCACTGGTCATCTTTTTAAGGTGGCCCCAGCTACTTTACCTCTGTGGGTTTTGACTGACAGACAGTTTGATGTTCACCTCACAATATAAGAATTTATACTTAGGGCTTTACATTTGTTGATAATGCCAACATGGGCAACCACATCAAATTCATTCACCAGATTTTCTGTGTGAACTGCATGGCTGTAACCAATAGCCTCAGTTACCTGTCTAAAGAGGTTTACTAAGATGACTAGGCATGACCTACCCTTGGTGAAGCCAAATTGAGGAGTCCAGAGAAATATGTTTTTTAATATATGTTTATAACGTCCTATGTGGTGCATTACATGCCTTTGCATATAATGCTAGTTAGGCTAAAGGGACAGTAGTTACCAGGGTAAGAAGTAGGGCTGTCTTTGGGTAAGGGTATTACAATGTCCATTTTCTTCACTTCAAGAACATACCCAGTGGACAGAGTTAGATTGAAATGGTTTAGGAGAGACTTTGACATTGTGTATTTGACTTTAATGATTAGGCATCCAGAAATATTGTTGGACTCCAGAGATGTGGTATTTTTGGCTTTGTAGAAGTTAGTTATGATTTGATCAATGGTACTCATAGGACAGGGGTTGGGCCTCAGGTATTTGTGGATTTTCTAAGATCATAGTTGGTGTGAAATTAACACATAATTTATTTGCTAGTATGTTGATAATATCCTTTGAGACAGAACTGATATTGTCATTGAGGATTTGCTTAGAGCATTGCTGCTTTTTTTTTACTTTTCTAACAGAGATGAATAATGATCTGCAATTATCCTGGGGCTGTTTTCAGTTTGTGTCTGGCTTTGACCTTCCTAAAGGGTTTTTTAACTCCTCACCAGTATTGGTGATGGAATCCTTTAACTGTGCCAATTGCAACTTGTACTATGCATTTAATAATGTTTTCTTTTACTTTTCTTTACTTTTTTAGTTTGTTTTATGTACATAGACCAACATGGTGGCTTACTTTTAAAAATTCATTATATTTGGTCTTATTAGTGGCTGCTGGGTCTTCACATCTTAGTGTGAGTAAACCTCTGAAGTGTAGATAGCAGCTGCAGCTACATGGGAGTGGGAGTAAAGTTAATGTAATGCAATTTAGAAAGCTCATGTCTCAGTTTTAAGAGTTCTGAAACACAAAAGTATTCTTAGAGTCAGTGTTTGTCTTCTTTGTCAGTGAAGACCATTGCTTTGTTATCAGATCTGACCACAGATTTAGATACAATCAATGGGGTACACACCTCTCAAACTGTTTGTACAAGAAATCTGAACAAAGCAAAATTGATGGGGGAAAAGGCCCAAAATAGGAACAGATTTTAAATATTGCTCTTATAAACTTAGAAATTTGCTAGAACAACAGATTTTGTGTTAGTATGCTTTTTTTCCTGAAGGATATGAAGTCTGAAACACAACAGTTTGTCCTTATTTAGTGACCAGTCCTCAATGATTTGCCAAAAAAACACAAATTTTATGAGGAAAAGGCCAACAATATGAGGCAAAAATCTGGATATTTTGCAAAATTCTGTGGAGTGGAAAGCAGAGGGACATATGTTTGTTAAGCCAAAATCCAAAATACTAGAACTACTAGTAGGTATATTGCCTGTTTGCTCTAGGGAGTCTGCATATCATTATTGGTGAATGCCCTCTAATTAACTGCTGTAAAACTGAAATCCTCTGTCATAAAAGTATAATGTTTTATGTGCAATAGTGCTGGCATATTTAGAATGTTTTCCTCGTCATCAGAAGATTGAAAAGAAATCTGCAACAAGCTATGATGTGGTAATTTATCTTATTTAGAGTGATTTAGACTTCAGAAAGTTCTGTTTGAGGGACAAGGGGAATATGTCAGTGAACAAAACAGGGTCTCTGGCAAATACTGATCCCCTTTCTCAGCTACACTTGGGTCTGAAGATATGATATATGCTGAATCCTTCACCAGTGGGAATGCTATCTTTGCAGAAAAAACACATACATCTCTCTGGTACTGCATAAATATGAATATGTTCAAGTTACAGATGAGCCTCGAGACAGATAGCTTATTATTTATATTTCTTACCTTGAGTATAACAGTCATGATATGGCCAGGAATGATATCTAGTGAGGTGATTTTTGCTATATCAGAATGTCTAGAAGATGGATCTTGCCTTAAAATAAGCATTATGAAGGCAGAAAATGTTTTGCCCTGGATGTGGAAGTCATGAAACAAAACATTCAAGCCAGCCCTTGTAAGGCATGAAGAACTAGCAAACATATTATCCCAGGCTGGTGCATACTGGACTTCCCTTGAATGACATCAGCTACTTAACCAATTATTAAAGCTACTTATCTTATCTTTGCATCTGGGCCACTACCAAGCCACGGTTGTATTTTTCTGAGTTGAAGAATTTCTAGAGCACTAGTAATGTCATATATCCAAGCAGTCGAAGGTCAGCTGACTGCCACTCTGTTTTTACTAGCTTGCTGAGAGTAGAATCTGTGTGCTTAACAGTGAAGTCATAAATTACTAAAACTCTTCCATTTGTATGTACAGGTATGTACAGGTTTATTGGAAGTAGCCAGTTTAGAGTACCCATGTACTAACTGACTTTATATCATGTGTGCTGAGTGAGAGTTTTGGTACTGTGGTATTAGTTTGAGGCTGAGGAGGCTTATTTGACCTGATCAGGCTGAGGGAATGATTTCTTAACAACAGCAGGATATGTGGGTATGATTCACACATGCTGTGGTGGTGGTGTTGGAGTTTGTTTGAATGTTACAGATTATTTGGATGAGAGGATGTCCTACAAGTTGTGTAGATACACGCCTCAAACATTTTCTCATGTTGATGTATTAGTAGTCAGCTATCTGTAAGCATTAGACAGCTGCTAGACTGCCTAGTAATATCAAATGCTAGATGGCTGACCACAAAAGGCAGAAATGTATTCTGAGTTTCTGTGTTGGCTAAATAGATTAAACAGGTAAAGGATAATAAGGTTGTTAAGCTAGGTTTTTAATTAACTTGGCTATAACCTTAATGGTTAAGGTAAGTTTTATTTAACTAAGTTTATATCATAATAAAATAGCAGCAAAAACAACTTATAAAGTTTGCTGACACCTTGATGCACTAGTAACAAAAACAAGGTATAAGGTGTGCAAATACAAGTAGGATCACAGATCAGTCAGGACCCGCAGGTGATGATGATAGTGATTTCACAATATAAAGTGCGCAAGTTCTAATATGGATGCCATGATAATAGTACCAATGAGTTAAAAAGATAGTATTAAAGACAGCCTAATTCAAAAATAGTACAGCACAGTATTACATGTCAGTGAAACAGCAGGCATAAATGCAATTTAGTAGGCCATCAAGAGAGGGGTTGGCTTTGATAACACACAGTATGTACATCTAGGTAATAAAGCATGGAGGTCACACAATATTACATCAGTGTGATTGTAGACACGTGCCACACAGTGCAGCAATAATTTGTAAGGCAATTTAGAAAATATGTTAACACTAGCTAGACAACAACAGGTACAATGTAACAACAGAGCAATGAATTCAAAGCATCTGTAGTTTCACAGCAGCAGCTATACTAAAAGATGTAATACATACACCACTGTAGAAGCATTCAGTCAAGGGCAACACCGGGCCCGACAGCACTTTCTGTGGTACCAGCACAAGAATAGATGAAAACCAGAATAAATGCCAGGGTGATGGCTGCAGTATGCTAGACGACTACAAGATAAAACAGAGACAAACTCTACTTTCTATTATGTGGTACTCCCCACTGTGGCTCTGCACAAAGAGCAGCTCAGCCCGGTTGTTATGGGTTTGTTTTATAGTTGGTCTGATGGTTCAATGTCAAAAACAGGAGCAGGCCATCATTTCTCTGGACCATATTGTGCAGAATATCTGTCTTCAGCACAGATGGTAGGACTGAAAGCTGCTCATGTACCACACACAGAACAAGATGGTTATACACAATACATGACTGTCACAGATGTTCAGTAACAATTCACTAATCAAATTGAGATAAGGCAAGTTTTTCTACCCAAGATCATCACTTCAGGTACCTGCATCCCCATATGACTATTAAAGTTTTTTAATAGGATTACAGAGTCAGTGCATAGTACCCTAAGCATCACCACCCTCACAGTCTCCAGGAAGACCAACTACTCTGAATAGCTCTTAGGTGCATCTACACACACAACAGATTGTTTCTGCCTTCAGTTTACAGTTGAATGTTGAGGTGATACACTCGTCTACTGGCACAAACTTCAACTAAATCGCTCCCAGTCAGGGGGGGGTGTATGAATTTCACATCCACATAGGCATATCTAACAGACTAGTCTTGTCTCAGGACCACCGTACAGATATGGACAATCATATATGGCTGTTTCAATTTAATATCTTGCAACAGTTCTGGCTCAGTCTTCAGCAATGAAATGACATTCTATGTCACAGGAGCCAGTTTCCATTTCCAGGAACTAATCCATATAACCTCTCCTACTTCGGCCTGCTAGTCACATGCCCCAAACTTCACCTTTTATTTATGTATGCATGTATTTATTTATTTTCATTTATTAACTTGGTAAGAAGACTGGTCCAAGGACCCTTTTCAGCAGCCAGCCAGGCCAAAAGGCAAGACAATATACAACAACAATGAGTAAAGATGCCTTTGCACTGGGGTCTATATTAGAAGACTGAATGCTTTCGTTATCGAACACCTAAACATCGATCTTTTAATATCAAACTGTACAATATTGAACATCCCAGGGAAACACGTCCCTCGGCCACAACACAAAAAACATTACTTTACATCTAAATTAAGAAGGGGGCTTCCCCCCCAAGGTGGGGGTCTGTGCCCCCCACACCTCCCCCTAACTAAATATACTAATTCTGAGATTGCTCAACAGTAGGGAAATAGCAAACTCCAGCGAACAGCCTAGGGAAATCTTTCCCTGCGTTAAATCGTCTGTTCACCATTTTTGGCTTTCGATATTAGAAGATCGATGTTTAGGTGTTCAATCACCTAAACATTTGGTCTTCTATCATAGACCCTTTGCATTGTATACACAAGCATAACATAAATTTAAAAGAAAACAATATTTGTCAGATGTCCATGCTCACGAAAACATTGTACTAACCTATATAACATGGTATGCAAATTATTACCACATTTAACATGTGCCATTTGCAATAAGTCAAGCATATTGTTTTTTAATGAATATAGATACCTTGGGGTCAAGTGATCTCACTACACACTATTATGATAAGAATGGATTAAAGTTGCATTTAAATATGCTCTCTTCGTAAGATGCTTATTTAAGACATTATTTAAAGGATTTAAGATTAGAGGTTAGCTTAATGTCATCTGGGATTGAGTTCCAGCAGGCTGGTGCGATTTTGAGACTGCAGTTAAAGGCTGGTCTAATCAGCTGCAAACCATAAGTTCATCTAAGTGAATGGGCGACCACTCAAATTTGGAGTAAATGAGCAGTGGACAGTAATATTCAAATAGCAACTTGTAGATAAGCATTCCTAGTCGAAAAATTGTTCTTGAGGCAACTGGTAATCATTTGCCTTTTTGAAGAGTGATGAAGTGGTGCTCATAGGGAATGGCCTGGTGTAGGAACCCGAACACTGTTCTCAGTTGATTGGATAAGGGAAATGTTGTGGACAAAGTCAGCCATTATGATAAGGAGTCCATATCCTAACCTACAGTAATTGCTATGGCCTGCTTTGTTTCTGGGGTAAGACAGTTGGATATTTTGTATGAGACCTTTGGCTGATAACTCATTACGCTTGTCTTTGAGAGTGTGTCTGAAAACTGAAGGCTTGATCAATTTTCATACCTAGGTATTTCTGCATGGTTGTGACTTGGAGTGGGATCTCTGAGGTACCGGTGATGTTTTGGGAAGATATATAATACTGGCATGTTTAAAATCGTATAGCAGGCTATTGGTGGTGAGAAAGACATTAGAAATATACCACACTGGTTTGCAAAAGAATTGGCTTCCTTGTAAGATGAGGGGGTGGAGGAGGTGAAATTCATATTGATATGTTGTATCTAGCTTTTTAGCTTCTTTGTGACTTGCTTAGAGAAGATGGCCTTGAAACAGAATTTGTGATATTTCTAGAAATTTGTGAAGTGGGGCAGAGGGTAATGAGGGATGGGTGGTGAGAAACTGTTGTAAATCTGCTGCTGGTGGATTGGTTACATTTTTTGCTAATTCTTGTGATAGTTTTAATGGTAATTTGGTTCATTTGGTCATTTTTGGGAATACTTTATTGTAAGCTACCATTTTGATTTTTGCCAGAATTTTGGGGGGGTTGCCTAGTGAGTAGCATTACGTATTTATCTATCTATCTATCTATCTATATATATATATATATATATATATATATATATATATATATATATATGGGTCTATGTTAAAACATTGAAAGTACAGTTCATCAAACTACACTTTCACGAACCCACTTTAGCGAAAGTGCATACCATCGAACATGAACTTTTGCTAAAGTAAACAAAACAAAATTAAAAAATATACACAAAACAAAATGGAAACACTACTATGCAGGTGGGCAAGCCCACCTGCACCCCTTCTATCCCCCCCTACTTTAATATTCTAACTCCAAGATCGCACTACAGTGGGGAAAAGGGAATATTCCCTTATCCCACTGTACCGCAATCTCCACAAAAGATTTGTTAGTTGTACATCAACAGAATATGTTGATGTACTACTAACAAAACATGCAAACTCCATGTTTTTTTCATTTTTTGCTTTGTTTTAGTGAAAGTGCATATTCGATGTTATGCACTTTCGCTAAAGTCAGTTCGTCAAAGTGCAGTTCGATTAACTGTACATTCGACGTTCTGACAAGGACCCATATATATATATATATATATATATATATATATATATATATATATATATATAT
Source organism: Protopterus annectens (assembly GCF_019279795.1). Taxonomy (NCBI): domain Eukaryota; kingdom Metazoa; phylum Chordata; order Ceratodontiformes; family Protopteridae; genus Protopterus; species Protopterus annectens. Next base: position 1,368,960,377 of record NC_056732.1, on the reverse strand, counting down.
ATATATATATATATATATATATATATATATATATATATATATATATATATATATATATATAGTTTTGACCCTGGCCTTTCCTTGTGAGCAGTCTGTTTAGAATAGAGACTAGTAGATTATAAAACTCAGAAAGGGCTGAAGTGGGATTTGTACAGTTATATTCTATGCCTAGTCAACTTCTGCAAGTTGTGTTGAAGATTTTGCTCAGTTCATAAACTAGTGTCTTTTGTGTGAATGATTTGGGTTGGGGGGGCTAGTTAGTTTTAGTGACCAGGTAGTTAAAATGTGATTGTGATCACTCAGTCAGTCAGGGAGAATTTCTAGCAGACTTAGTCTGTCAGGGATGTTGGATGGAACTGCATCAAGCAGAGCTGAGTTCAAGGCAGTTGTATTAGTCTTTGTACCAGCTTTGTCTAATTGAGTTAATGTCAGTGAAGAAGAAAGTCTAATAAGATCTGCACTCTGTCGTCCTTGCCAGTCTAGATTTAGATTACTGATAATGATAACTTTATTATGTTTATGTTCAGGGTGATATTTAGAACATCATGCAGTTGGGTGATGTTAGATAGAGTCGGAATGTATATTACCTTTGTGAAAATGCTGGTGTGTATTCAGGTAAATTAGCTTGATAGGATCATGGTCTGAAAGAGTGTGTCTTGTTGTAAGCAGAGTGGGAGCTAATTTGGCACTTTGTTGACCATGAGAAGTATGACACCACCACTGCATTAGACAGGTCTATTATTAGTAAGACTGTAAAGTTGTCTGTTAATTCTGAGAGGACCCATGAGGAATCATTTAGCCATGTTTCTGAGACTGCAGCAATCTTTGGACAATGTATTTTTAGCCAGGTTTCAAAAATGGGCCATTCGTTGTTTAGACTGCATGCATTCATATAGCCAATAGAGAGTGATTTAACATAGTAAGATATATGGAATAGGGCTGCAATAATGTTTCTAGTGATATAAATGACTAAAGTTGTGTGTATCAGATGTTGAAGTATTAGTATTAGTTTGGTGTGAGCACAGCATTTATTAAACTGGAGGGTGTATGACTACTGATTAATGCTTTAGGTTGTAAGTGGTGTGGCGGGGTAATAAAGGTGAATGGGACAGGTGATATACCTTTTAAGTAATCTGAAACAATCACAGATGAGTGGGTTAATTAGTTCTTTACAAGGGGATAGTAGAGATGATATGTAAACTCAGTAACAACAGGGCAGTGCTGATCATGAAAATCGTCACCAATGATACAGAGATAAGCTTTAGACAGTGGCAACAGATGAGGATAAAGAAAATAGTGTAGGGGTGGGTTTGAATGGGAGTAGGTTAGGGGAAAAGAGTGAGCCTGAGTATAGAGAGGGGAATGGAGTAGGGTAATTCCAGGTGGAAGGTGCATGCAGAAAAAAAAAAAAAAATATATATATATATATATATATATATATATATATATATATATATATATATATATCTGTAAAAGGGTATGTGCCTATGGAAATGCAGATAACAGTGTCCAGAAGCATGTTTTATAGAGTTCTGGAAAACAGAAACAAAGAGTGACAAAGTGTTTGAGTTTGAAATGATGTTGTATGCTGCTTAAGCCTTAGAATGTTTTAATTATGAATGGCAGTATGTGGAAAAGATGTTTAGTAAGCAAATGATAAAGAAAGCTTATCTGTTTGTGGCTATACGTTTAAAAGAGATTGCCAATCTTTGAATAATATAGGGGGCTCACTCTGCTTTGCTCAAGCAGGAACATTCAGTAAAGCAGTTAGTTAGGAGAACTGCTTATAGGTATCACAAAGTAAGCAGAAAAGAGTTTAGATAGATAGGAAATATGATCACCATCTACCCTGGTTGATTGACTCTGGGGACCACCTTAGAAACAATTCTTGCCATGTTTGCAGTGAAGGGTAGAATTCAGTGCTCAGCAGAGACCCAGGCCACTAAAGATAGTGGAGAGGATCCTGTTTACTCTGGGGATGACTGTATGTAGCACAAGCACTGCTTGACTGACTCTGGGAAACACCTTTGGAATAATCTTTGTCCCTTCTGCACTGAAGGGTAGAATTTAGGACCTTAATAGAGACCCAGGCCATTAAAGATGCAGGAAAGGCTGCTGTTTATTCTGGCAATAGCAATACATAGCACAAGCCCAAAAGTGACGGCCACCTTACAAGGGATGGCTAAAGCAGGGAGTAATGAATAATAGCAGACCACCTTGTGGATGGCTAACCTTCATGACGGTTCAAAGAAGCTATTTTAAGTTGAGCCTAACAGATCTAAAAGGATCATGGAATACCAGGGATTGACCTATGAACACCAGTTCCTGCCTGTCAATAGAAGTAGGTCCTGGTTTCCATATTCTGAAAATGAATCTGTAATTCTTTAAATGGACATTTGTGGTAGTCAAATGTTGGATTGTTATATGACAAATCCCTGTTCCTAAACCATTTTGCAAAGGTGACTCTACCAGAACCCAAAGCCCGAAAAAACAGATGTCTAAGGATAAGGTTAAATGTGATCCCCCTCCTCCATCACAAAATCACAAACCTAGCAGGAGTTATGTACGGTATTGAAAATTATAATTAGCATTTTGTATTGCTTGCTGTGTTGTTTTGTAGGCATTTAAATCATGTTTTTCTTCTCCTGTGGCCTTAACTGTGAATGGATCAAGCTGAAAGGAACAAACCGAGTCAAACAAATAAATGAAAGTAAATACTAAGTGGCACATTTCTCTTTTCAGGATAATATAAAACCTTTTCCCTTATTTATATGGAATCCTTAGTTTTAATGGTTTTATAAATACTTTGCCTTAAACATCAGTCTGCATAATGTCAGAAGTAAGATACTGATTGTTAAGATCTTGACCCTGTACTCAAACGAATATTCATAAGCAGCCCTTTAGCATTACATTTGCTTGAGATCATGAAGGAAAATAATTAAGACTGCGCTATACAACAACAGCAAATAACAACTTCTGCTGTTGATATTTAATGTTAGAAGTTTGAATCCTTTACCACTGCATTTGCTTGAATTAGAGTGCAAACTCAATGTTTATCAACAAAACCATCCCTTAATATAAATTACAGTTGTTGACATAGTCACAGAGTGTTGCATTCTTACTTTCTGCATTTACTCATAGGTTTGTAGGTTCATAGGTAGGTACTAGGCTATCGGCTCAAGGGCCTGCGTAAGCCTAGCCAACAAGATTCCCTGGCTTACGCCACCCAAGAAAGTTATTTTCCTGTGCCACTGCCAAGCAGAGACACAGAAGTGATCCCTGGGGTGTATTTCCTATTTCCCATCCACTCATCAAGGTTTTTCTTGAATAGTGTGAATGAAGAACTTTGCTTGACATAGATAGGTAGCCTGTTCCAGAGTATGGGAAGTCTCTGGGACAGGAATCTATTCCTCCAGCATGTCCTGTTTATTGTGGTGACAAGGTTTAGGTCTCTAGAGTGTGTAGCTCAGAGGGATTGGGATTTGTTTAGGTGCAGCATGTCCAACAGCTCTGGGTTTGACATAGCTTTATATGTTAGGCAGAGATCACCTTGGAGTCGGCGATATGCTAAGGAGTAAAGCTGGAGTTTTTTGAGACGGTCAGTGTAGGGCATTTGTTTGAGGCCAGTAATCCTCTTTGTGAGGTACTTCTGTGGCCTTTCCAGCTGCTGCAGATGTCTTGTGAGGTACATTCCAAAAGGGGCATTGTACTCTATAATGGGTCTAATGAGTGTCGAGTAGAGAGGAACAATGACCTCTTTTTTCCTGAATGAGAACTCTTTTATGATGAAGTGTGCCATGTAGAAGGACTTCCTGACTACTGTGGTGATGTGACTATCAAAGGAGAGACTACTGTCCACCTGGGTCCCAAGGTCTCTTATCACACATTTGGTGTTAAGTAGATTGCTGCCTATGTGGTAGTTCATGGGTACAGAGTTTTTACCAAAGGGGATGACACTGCACTTTTTGGCATTGAGCTTGAGGCCATGGCTCTGACACCAGGTATCTGCTGAGCGATTATTAATAAATTATTAATAAATATTAATAAAACATGCCCTGCATCAGTGCATTCAAACACTAGGACATGTTTTAGAAGGTAATGCAATTAATGCATAAAGTTTCAGTCACTACCTGTGACATAGAAGTTTTTCCTCTATGTCCCAGGTAGTGACCATTTAATGTATGTAGTTACAAGGGTGTACAAGTGCAAAGAAGTGCAACCCCACTGAAAAATACATGTGTTATAATGTTGATTTATATTTTATAGATTTGCAGGCATTTTGTAGATTTGAAATTTCTGGATTTTATCCACAAATTTATTATTAAAAA